>NW_024870450.1:346595-367009 GCF_013358625.1 Macadamia integrifolia
CATGAAGAAGATTTTGCTCAGCATGTTCTATTCGATACGGATAGGAGAAGAACCCGAATCGTTATTGTTAAAAAAACAGAGGAAGCAAAACCAAATCAAGATGACATGGATCGGTGACATGGATCAATCTTTTCTTCTTGCACTAAAGATCTTACCATATCTGAAGGAACTAGAGTTACATCTCTTTTCCATTTTCATGAAATTTTTGTGGACAGAATTTTGCATCCTAAATATTCAAAGAACCAGTTTCAATGATCATATCACCTCCTTTTCTTCTAGGTCTAAGTACAAATTTTAGAGATGCTTACATGATAATGGTAAAGAATTTTTTTCTTAGCTGGACCAACCCTTATCTTTTAGCCAAGTGGAACCTCCTCAGCTAGGGGATTTCATAATAACTTGGGGGCCCTCTAAGAGCTGTCATATGATCAATCAAGATGTTATTCTCTAAAGTTATACCAAGTGGATAACCAAATAAAATTATAAATTCTGTTTCTTAAACCCTTCCTAACCTAACTCGAAAGAATTTTTGAAAATAGAACAAAAGACAATTAAAAGAAGATTACAATTTCTTAGTCACTGCTTTAATTATAACAAGATGCACCCAATATATGTTCATTTGGCTTGTGAGAGAAAAGAAAAAGACATTTGATCCACCGATGTTCATAGATTTGTTGCTTCTGTTGATGTTGTGCTTGGATCACTCGATGCCTCATCTAGCCATGCCTCGCTTTGATAAAGCGAGTTGACCTTGTGCTATCCCGATACCATTGCTTCATCAATGGTCCTTTTCTTTATTTTCATTTTTGCCCTTATATGGTGAACATTAAGGCCCCGTTTGATAACATTTCTGTCGTTTTTGTTTTAAGAAACTGCAGAAATATAAATTTCCGTTTCTAGAAATAAAAACAGAATTGAAGGCGTTTAATAGTCATGTTTCTGGAAGTCGATAATAACCAACGAAAAGAATGGCCACTAGTCGTTTCCAGAAACGGTGAAACAAGTAGAAACTTGTTTCGCCTAGGTCGTTTCTTGAATCATAAATAGGTAGAAATTTCAATTTCTATTTCTAAAAATAAGTAAAACGAAACAGTTTTATCAAACACTTTTTGTTCTGTTTCTTCCGTTTCTAGACACAGAAATGATAGAAATGCGTTTCTTGAAACATAATCAAATGGGTGTCCAAAAACAACAGAAACACGTTTCTTGAAACATTATCAAATGGGCCCTAATCTTCCACAAGTACGTGTGTCTAAAATTTTAGAGAGAGAAAATAAAGCATGTGTGTCTAACTAAAATTTTTAGAGACTTATATCCGTGCCGCCCAAGCCAAGAATTCTTTTTTTCTTTTGGAAATAATCAAAGGGATAAACAGTTGGGTTGTGAGTTCTACTTGTTTATTCAAATCTCTAGCTAGGAAAAAGGGCACTTGATTGGGGCTGGGAGCCTAGACACACAGCCCTAGGCAAGGATTTAGTCCGGTCAAACCGTTATCAATCCTGGATCAGCTGAATCGATTCAGCTCAATCAATTTTATCTTTATTTTTTAATTAAAAATAGGACTTTTTTTTTTTACTATTTAGCTCCGTTTTGATATTGATACCCAATTCAGATTGGTCAGATATTAATGTTGGTCTCAATTGATATCGATACATAGAACCATGCCCCCAGGTGCCCCAAAGGGTTCTCAGATTCAAACCCTCTCCAACTACTAGTGTGTCCATCAACTTGGAAGACCTTGAATTGGGTGCCCATGTATTAGGATGTGTGCCCAGATCCTCCCAACCATTTGATGAGAATTGAGCTTTCAACATGATTAGAGAGGATTTGAATCAAGACTCCCAGCCATTAGATGTGCTCTAGGTGCTCTCCCGTACAAGAGAGGAACCAAGTCACTTGATTATGCTTTTTCCTTGAATTTTCTTTCATTTATATATTTTTTAGGTGCTCAGGCTAGTCTTTTTTTTTTTTTCCTTCTAAAAATAAATTAAAAAATTCATATTAGTCGTCATAATCTACTCCTCATGTTCAAGGAATGCTTTTTTTTTTTTTTTTTTTGAAATATAATCTTTTTTTAAAGACTTAAAAATGTAAAAAGTTATCATAAATTTTAGATGCTACTAATACTTATAGTACTTATGACGATACCTTATGCTCTTCTTCATGGTGGATGGTTCAAGACTATGATATTCATCTTTGGTTAGCAGGCAATTTTTTAAGTAAATTTTTTATTAGTTTTTATTAAAAAATAGAAAATATTTTATTAATTTTTACTCTTTTAAGGATATATTGATGGGTGACGAGGATTTCTCCACATAATGGGTGAAGGGAAAATATTTTCTTTTTCTAAAAGAGGTTATTCTAGCTGACAAATTCATCATATGCTATTCTGTGATTATGTCACTCTCTCTTCTCTCTTTACATAAAATGATTCTATTACCCCTTCAATACCTAATACCATTTTGTCACGCTTCATTACTCCAGAGAACTTTTTAAGTTATCTTAAAAAAAAATAAAAGCATTTAGTCAAAGGACGAGTGTAGAAAAAAGAAACATGTCCAATAGGGGGAATTTAAGATATTCCCTAAATTGGGTGCCTAAAGTGTTTCGTATTCAATTTGGATTTAAACAGGCATTGTGGGAAACATGAAAAAAAAAAAAAAAAAAAAACCCATAATTTTCTCCCCCTTATTGTTTCTTTTATCATGAAAAATTAGAAAAATTACGGAAAATGTATTATGTGGGAGGACAGTAGCCCTTGTGCCTAAATACAAGGGGCAGAAATAATTGACTCACCCCATTAAATGAGATGTTTTCTTATGCGCTCCTGTTGGTCTTCACGCACTGAACTCCCCCGTAGGAATGTTTCCCTAAAAAATTATTAGAAGGGAAGTAAGTGTGTGACACGTAAGGTGGACTCCAGAAATATTGAAAAATATAACTCTATGCTTAGTCATATGCGGCAAAATGATCAATCCGCCCTCCATTGAATAAGAAATGACGTTTATATATATACTTTCTCATATACTCCCATGGACCTCGCGCAAAACTGCACTCCTTGGCCAAAAACACTTCCCATAAAATAAAAAATTAAAAGAGAAAGTAGGCCACGCGGGGTAAGGAGGTTCTGCGGTGGTTATGGACTTTGCAGTTCTGGCATCCATATCTTTATAAAGAAACTAATAACGTATGGAGCGTGGGAATCAAAGTTATCCATATATGTTCCTAAATTGCGGCAAATTCCAGCCAAAACTCAGAAGAGATCATGAGAGAAGACCAGTATTACGAGACCTTCAAGAAGCTTTTCCTGATGCAAGGTGTGTTACATATCACCACAGGCTAAAATTTCTCTGAAATTTCAGAAAAGAAATCACGATTTTAGAGATTTCATTTTTGCTGCAACCCTCCATTACTCTTACAGATTTCAAAATATTAAATTGAATTTACGTGGGTCATGCCTAGAAGATTTCCAAATTCAGAGAATCTGGAGTGATGTTGAGTCCTCATTCCATATTCACTCATAGAATATGAGGATAAGGGCTATTGAATATTATCTTTGCGTCTTTGATTGAGACTGAACGGCCTTCCTCGCCATACACTCCCAAACCAAATTGCTCCAATCTCCTCTTTTTTTTTCCAATCTTTCAGTTCACTCCTCCCAACTCTTTCCTGTGGGGACTCCCCACTGAGTTCTGAGAACGGGACAAGATCTGCCCTCCTATAATTTGTGCTTTAGTTCCTTGGGTGACACTTCAATTTGAGTGACCAAAATGTCCATGGCCTCACAATCTATCTTCCATGGCAAAATGTCATTTTCCTTCAGTTTGTCAAAATAAACATGAGGAAGTAGAGCCGAAAGCAGTCCTAATGGATGTGACTTTCAAGTCATTTTAATATTCCAATATCTTTAAAAAAATGTTTGCTCAGTTCTTTAATGGTGGGTGTTTGCGTGGGTGGGCTGTGAGGTTGTGAGGCTGTGAGAGAGGAGAAAGATGGAGAGAGAAGAGCAAAAGAGAGGTCTTGAATCCCCTCTAATTCCAGTATCTGATGGAAATGAAGTTGGGTTAGATAATGGTGTTTTGAGATCAGAGATTGTTGAGGAAGTGAAGAAGCAGTTGTATTTAGCAGGGCCTTTGGTATTAGTGAATCTCTTACAGTTCTGTTTACAGATGATATCAGTCATGTTTGTTGGTCATCTTGGGGAGTTAGCTCTCTCAGGTGCTTCCATGGCCACTTCTTTTGCATCAGTCACTGGTTTCAGCTTGTTGGTATGTTTGCTATTGTCTCTTATTTAGCTTTGTATGAACGTTTTAGTTTCATTGCTTTCTTTTTTTCTTTTTCTTTTTTCTTCTTTATGTTCTGTAGTTTGGTTGCAATTAAGATACATTTCTGCACATAAGTTTCTGAAGTCTGAAAATTTTTCTTGGTTGACTCGATGGTTTCTTGTGATCTGTTCTCCCTTCTCATTATATTAAAAAATCTTAAAGTTGTATAGTACATATTATTAGTTGAAACTTGGAAGGGACCTCATTGGAAGTTGCTTTGAGAGAGAGAGCATCAACAGAAATGCAGTGACTCCTCAGGTAGTAAATCATAGGTAGCTAACCTCCCTTGCACACACAGATCTAAACTTTTGAGATGACACTGACTGGAAGTCCCTCCAAAAGTGCAGGGGATGTGCTTTTGGTTGAAACCTGAATCTGGAAGAAAGAAAGTTGAATTTTTATTTTATTTATTTATTTGGTGTGTGTGTTGGGGGGGGGGGGGGGGAGGGATCATGTGTGTTAGATTCTGAGGTGCAGTAGAATAAATGAAAGGCAGGGGATTGACATGCCCCCGGTGTGGGATGGAATCTCCCACGCCAAGCCAATGGAAGCGCAGGAGGGGGCACAGCACGATTCATATATAAGGGGACCCACATGTCAGGGAGGAGAGTGTGTGAGAGAGTGCATAATACTGGCAGTATAGCCATTGTTTCCCTGTGAATCATACATGTCATCAACATTTTACAGTAATCAAGACAGTGGAGGACAGCATTTGGGATGTTGGGACATCAAACTCAGACTGACCTGAACAGTTCTTGCTCCCCTCCTCTGCAACTGACAACCAGATCATCTTTAAATTGCTCCCCTTTAAATGCAAAGTGCATCTGTGTATTTGATAGATCAATCTTCTTAACCAATGGTTATTTGTTTAATCATCTTACTTCTTCATCTTTGACAATGTTTAGAGGGGAATGGGAAGTGCAATAGAGACCTTATGCGGCCAGTCTTACGGAGCGAAACAGTACCATCAGCTTGGCGTACATATGCAGAGGGCCATGTTGGTTCTTATGCTTGTTAGTATTCCGCTCACTTTCATCTGGGCTTACACTGGGGGAATACTTGTAGCTCTGGGGCAAGATCCAGAGATATCAGCAGAGGCAGGACTCTATGCTCGTTACATGATCCCCAGTATTTTCGCTTATGGCCTCCTTCAGTGTCAAGTCAGATTTCTGCAATCACAAAATGTTGTTGTCCCAATGATGATAAGCTCTGGAATTACTACTCTACTGCACATCCTTGTTTGTTGGGTTCTAGTGTTCAAATCTGGCCTTGGTAATAAAGGTGCTGCTTTGGCAAATGCCTTCTCTTACTGGATCAATGTGTTGCTGTTAGTAATTTATATCAAGTTCTCTCCTGCCTGCAAGAGGACTTGGACTGGATTTTCAAAGGAGGCACTGCATGGTATTCTCAAATTTTTACGGCTTGCAATTCCTTCAGCAGGAATGATGTGGTATCTTCTATCTTGAATTCAGCTCTGTGTTAATTTCACATTACATTTCATGTATATGTCTAAGCATTTGAACTCTACAATATTAATTTGTAATGTTGATATCTTATCACTGGGCACAGCTTAGAGATCTGGTCATTTGAGATGGTTGTTCTCCTCTCTGGTCTTCTTCCTAATCCAAGGCTAGAAACTTCAGTCTTGTCAATCAGGTCCGCATCACATCCATATGTGATTTCTTGCCCTACCTATATAATTTCTCATGTGAGCTGATAATTTAACCTTGGATTACTAACGAATCATCCTTTCGCAGCCTTAACACATGTGCATTATTCTATATGATACCCCTGGGGCTTAGTGGAGCAACAAGGTAAGAAAATTAGATTAATATAGTAGAACTTTCCTCATTTGCAATGTACTAAAATTTTCTAATAATCTTTCTTCTCTTCTTTCCCACTCATAGCACAAGAGTTTCAAATGAATTGGGTGCTGGGTGTGCGAAAGCTGCACGCTTAGCCGTATTTGTTTCCCTCCTCATTGTCATTACTGAAGGCATTTCAGTGGGCTCTATCATGTTCTTGATCCGTAGATGGTGGGGTTACTGTTACAGCAGTGAAGAAGAAGTAGTGGACTATGTAGCAACAATTATGCCACTGCTTGCTACAGCCTACTTAATTGATGGCCTCCAATCTGTGCTTTCAGGTATATCCTACTTTCAGACCAGACTCTTCTTTTCTCTTCATTCTTTTTTTTTTTTTCCCTTTGGATATCTCTTCATTCATTATTTCATTTACTACACTACTTTACCAGATTAATTATGTAAAAATAAACTATGATTTTGTGTTTAACACACTAAATTCTTCATGGGTTTTAGCTACTAATCATTAAGCAACTTCTCTAAATCCACATATAGGAGCTGCTAGAGGATGTGGTTGGCAAAAGATTGGTGCTTTTGTCAATTTGGGAGCTTATTATCTTGTGGGCTTTCCTTCAGCTATTTTATTTGCATTCATCTTTCATGTTGGAGGAAAGGTAGAAATTCCTTTCTTCTTACATCCTTTTTTTGGTTCTTGATCCTGTATATTCATAAGAAAATAATGTATTAAATGTGTAAAATAGGGACTCTGGTTCGGGATCATGTGCGGACTATTTGTGCAGATGTTATTGCTTCTAATCATAACTTTACGCACTAATTGGGAGCAAGAAGTAAAGTTTTTTCTGCTTCACTGCTTTAAATATTTCTGCATGTACTTCATTCTGTTATTTAATCTCAGTTTCTTGCTCTTCCTTCCAGGCAAAAAAGGCTGCAGAAAGAGTCTACAGCTCCATCATCCCTACAATTACAGTATGATGAAGCTAACTTAAGAAAATTTATGGCAAAGATAGTCAAGATTGGATTCATGGTACAGTTTTGATGACCAAGATGGTACCAGATTAAATGCAACTCCAGGATTCTAGTGTATATATCTACTGAAGTACTCAGATTTTCTGCTATTGTATTTTTCCATAATATTTCTGTCTTATCATTTTCCATAACTTTTAAATTGGGAATTAGTGATTTGCATTCTTCTTTCTCATTGTAGACAGAAATACAGAGATGGAAGAAAATTTTGAATTACTAAATAACAACTCATCTAATTGAAAATGCAATATCGGAGCTAATAATCTTAGAAGTAGTCAAAGAGACAGAGCTAAGTAGTACTAAGGAAACATTAACATCATTATTATTATTATAAAAAGAGAAGGTTTTGTCCAGCTTCTACTTGGTACAACACTCCAAAGTGAGGAGTGTCCTTTCTATCCTTACCCAAAAAAAAAAAATCATGTTTGTTCTTTAGGTTTATTTTATTTTCTAGTTTTACGTTGGTGATTCAAACTTTACGAGACTCCGTCAAAATTGCAGCTAGTTAGGTGAGGAACTCAAGATCAACTCAACACCCACGGAGTCTCATGGAAATGATGTGAGATCAACCTCCATATGGTTAATATGAGAATGTGACATTTGAAGGGAATGAACTAAAGATATTGGGTTTTGTATCTTGTATTCTAAAGAATCCATGAAATTATTATTAGGGTTGAACATGTTTGATTCAAATTTTAAGATTTATTACATGTATAAAGGTGAAATTATAATTATGTGAAAATAAGGGTGAATAAGGTTTCCGATACAATCTCTACGAAAAACCTCTAAACATGAGCAAGGATAAAATTATTTAGTTATCTAGAGTAGATTTAGGTATTTGTGCCAAACAACGCAATATGATTATTTGCTTAATTTCTTTGTATGAAAATAAGATTTAGTGGATCATCACAGATGGTGCCTTAAGAAAAAGAGAAAGAAAGTACAATGACAGGTCACCATTTTTCCACTATGAAACTTTACACGTGGCTTTTACATCTTATGATTAAGGGTGAATTAAAGGAGAAGCAGGGTATAATTCTACAATGATTCAACAAAAGAGAGAGAGAGAGAGAGAGAGAGAGAGAGAGAGATCAAAGGGCGTGTGCCTTAGAAAAGTAAAACGCAACTTTTATTAGAGAAAATTACATTGTCACCCCTTGAACTTCGATCCTTATTCAACGCCACCTCCTGGATTTTTCGAAACGTCAAAGCCACCCCCTAAAAATTCAAAAAATTTCAAATCGGTCCCTGCCGTTAGCCGACCATGATAAATGAATGAAAACCGATTAGTTTTTTTATAATATACCCAAAATACCCCCACCTATTGTGAGAGGACAATATTGCCCTCTCTTTTATTTCTATCTTCTAAACACATCTCCCATCTCCCATCTCTCATCTCTCATCTCACTCCTCTCACTCACTCGGCCGGACAAGAAGAAGAAGACGACGACACCCCCTGCAACTCGATTCTCTTCCCTCCGGCGTGCGATTCTATTCCCTCCGGCTTGCGATTCTCCCCCCTCCGGCGTCCGAACCTCTCTCCCAAGGTATGTAGGGTTCAGCTTCTTCTTCTTCCTTTCTAATTTAGGGTTCTTCTTGTCAAGGTAAAGGGATTTATGCACTTTGGAGTGGGGAAAAAAGAAAGTAAAATGTTTTCTTGGACTGTTGTTTGATGATGATCTTTAACATTTGGCAATAGGAGGCATAAATTGAAAACAAGAAAACATCTCCAAGAGTTTCCGCACAGAGACATGGGTTTTCTAAAAGACAAGAAAAGTTCCATGAAAGTATCCACACAAGTACCCGTCTTGCTGCACCTTTGATTTGCCACAACCAGTTCAAGATATTGGTTTATACATGAATTTCCAACACCATTTGTCTACTTGTACAGAGGTGAGGGTGGAGAGAAAGGGAGAGGAAGAGGCAAGAAATTTTTACACTCAGAAGTGGGGAAAACAGATATCAAAACTTTTTTTTAGAAAAAAAGGAAAATAAAACATAAAACTCAGACAAAGATAAGATAAAGAAAAAACTAAATGGAAATAATAGAGGAAAGAGAAAATGTACCAGACGTATAAACTATAGAGAAACTAGGTTCAACAATTGTATGACTTCCCCCTCCATTTTAAACAAGTTTAAGTGCCTTTTTCTTTTTTTCTTTGACAAATTATTTGAACTATTTACTACACAATACAAGCAACTATCCATATACATATGCACTATGGTAAGTCTTGCAAGAAAGTTGCCATACTCTTCACAGTCTATAAAAACATTAGTATATAAAATTCCCTTCTGATTTATAATTTTCCCTCATTCTGGATAGTCTAAAGTCTAAACTTGACTTAATGCAGGTTTTGCAACATTATTTAGAATGAAAATCAAAAGTCAATATAAGAATCCGCTTAACGCAACTTCTTTAAGTTATTTAGCAGGGTCAACAACACTAAGAATACTTGCAACAGATGCCTAACTTCAACAAAAGAAGCAAATGTTTTAGACAATTCAAGCAGTCAGTTGGTTAATTCACAAACCAAGTAAAATTACTATCACTTTTACCATCATAGTAAAATCTGCTTTGTCACTTAATTTGTTTTGTTTCCAATAGCTTGCTTGCTAATGAATATGGTGGTTTCTGTTGCTTTGTAGAGTTTTGAATGGGTTGGTGAAGTTACATTGTAAGTTGCAGTGTTTTCTTTGAGGAAAGATCTATGACTTGTGTTCCCTGTGTTTGAGTTCTGGGTCTATATTTTAAGTGTTTCTCATACTCTGGATGCTAAGTAATAATAATCCACTTTTACCATGTTTAATTTGCAGATAACCGATGTCTACCACGAGTGTCAATGACAGCAGTCAAAGTGGGTTAAGGTTTGTGAATGTTAGATGCAAATGTCCTGAACCCAAAAGGGCATTGGTGCGAATTTCAGAGTCTAGCTCGCACCCAAATATGTTGTACTACTGCTGCCCTGAAGCACCAAGAGGATGTCGATACTTCTCATGGTGTGAACCTATAGCTGCACCAAGACTTTTGCCACCCCCTGCAACTAATTTAGAAGCAGTAGTTGGTGAAAGAATCCAAAGTCAACAGATGAAAGAAGATATTCGTGGCATGAAGAAAAGAATTAAGTATTTAGAGAAAGCGTATAGAACGATGAAAATTGTAATTGGTGTGCTTGTGGTGGTTTGTTTAGTGCTATATGTTAAAAAATAACTTTACAATGTTTAATAGTGAAGTTGTGTCAAGTATGTAAGAATCTGAACTAAATGAAATCGTTCATTCTCACTGTTCTTATTACTAAGTTATTGATTAATCATGACCCTCAAAATTGAATGGGTAGCATTTTGATGGAGAGAGTGCCAGCATTGTGATAAGTTTCGAAAACAAACGGGCAGCATTTTGACTATAAACGGGTAGCATTTTGGCTATAAAATGACATTTAATACCTGTAAAACCTGTAACATTATACACTTAAAACCAACATATTTCATCACAATCTATACCATACAAAAACATCCAAAATATATCCATGAATACCTGTTCAAATTCCTATTTTCATCACAACCTATACCACAAAAAAACATCCAAAACATATCCATGAATACCTGTTCAAATTCCTGTTTTCATCACAACCTATACCATAAAAAAAACATCCAAAACATATCCATGAATATCTGTTCAAATTCCTGTTCATAACATATTCCATACAACCATGTCTAGTGTGAAATAGAAATAGCTCTTAAAAAAAACCAAATCCGTCAAAAACATCTAAAACCATAAAGAAACACCCAACTGTCTTAAAGTCATAAAAAGTAAATTAATACATTGCCTTGTTCTAAATTAAAACATCCAGATTGCTTGTACTTCATTTCTTCTCCCTCTCCCCTGTTGTCCTCTTTGCTCGATTGGTCTTTTGCTTGGTCAATACATTGTCTTGTAAACACCCAACTGTGCTAGACATAGATACTTGTGATCTAGTCAGTCGTTGAGATGTGCTGATCCCATCTTCACTCTCTCCTTTATGTTTCTCCTACACAACAACAAATAAGTGTGAGATATTTATTAAACAAGTTTCAACTAAATAAATAAAGTGAGTTGCATTTACCTTTATATTATTCTTTTTACTAGTACATCCATCATGCTTAGCATTTTCAGCCCTCGGGCATGTCCTCCTATTGTGTCCTTCCTTCTTGCAGATGTCACACCTAATTGATGATGATCTCTTCCTGAAATCTGAAGGAAGTGCTTCTCTTGCTTCTCTTTTCCTAATTTTGTGAGGTCTACCTGGTAACCTCTTCAGATTTGGTGATAGTACTCTCTCATTAGGAACATCATCCTTCAATACTGCTAAATCTAGAAGTTGATGGATCATCTCTTTGTATGTATCCAAGTATTTTCCAATACTGAAAAATGGATCACAATAGTTGACCAACTCTCCCCTTAGGTATGATATAGAAGCTGCAGCATGGAGACAAGGTATACCAGTGCTTTCCCAAACTCTACAATCACATCTGTAATGGTTCAAATTAACCACAAATCTGTTTTCAAATCTATCTAAGACCTCAAATTGACCTTCACCTGCCGGTTGACATCTGCAATGCCTTGCTTCTTGCTGAACCTTGTTCAACTTCACCATAACCCTTGGTGTTACTTTACCCTCCCACATGGTTGCCTTCTCATATCTTCTATGTAGCCTACCCATTATTTTCACCCTTAGGTGATCAACCAATGTGAGAATGGGTTTGCTCCTTAAGTCTCCAATCCAGTGATTAAATGACTCAGTCATATTGATCGTTATATGGTCACTTATTGCTCCTACATCAAAGGCATGCCTTGACCACATCCTCGAAGGGGTTTCATTCAAATACAAGTATGCATTTTCCTTAATCTCCTTGATACTATTCATTTCCTTTTGAAACTGAAGTTCAGTTGAAGCTTGTGAGGCAGCCCAAAAATGTAATCTCAATAGCATACCAGGATGCTTTGCCTTCAGGTTTTGATATAGATGCCTACTACAAATTCTTTGGTGAGCATAAGGGAAGATTGTGGAAATCACAACTGACAACTCCTATACAACACATATGGAAAATGTTAGGACATGTAAATGAGTAATTCAAAATACATATAAAAAAGAAAAAAAGAAAAAAAGAGAAAGAAAAGTATATGCCCCTATACCTTCTGTCTGTCTGACATGAATGTGAGTGACATATCATCACTGTCATCGAGTAGAGCATCTCGTAAATTATCCAGAAACCACGTCCAGCTATCCTTACACTCAACTTCAACTACACCATATGCAATAGGAAAAATACCATTATTCCCATCAACAGATATTGCACTCAACAGTACCCCTCCATACCGGCCCTTGAGGTGGCAGCCATCAAGACCAATGAACAGTCTACATCCTCTTAAGAAACCCTTCTTGCAAGCGTCAAAACAGACAAACAATCTTTTCAAAATCGGATTATCTGACATACGGTTCCTGTTCTCAAACTGGAGCTTAAAAATACTCCCAACATCCTTCTGAAGTACCAACCTAGCATAAGCAGGTAATTTTGCATATGATGTGGAATGGCTTCCTTCATTAATCTCTAGGGCAATCCTGCGTGCCCTATACAGCTTGGTATAGTGGAACTGAAGACCGTATGTTTTCTGCATGTGATCAGCCATGGTCTCTATTTTCATTTCTGGTTGAACCTTCAGTTGTTGAAGAAGTTTCATTGCTATCCATCTAGATGTAGCAGACTTGTTCTTGGTTGCCTTAATACATGTATGAACTGGGTTATATGTCTTTACCATGTAGGTGATACCATCTGATATTGGTGAAGCATGTAATCTCCATGAACAATTTGGTGCTCTGCATATAACTGTAACTCTAGTTTGTTCATTTTTCAGCCTGATAATATCAAACCCCTCTTGTAGTATATACTCTCTCAAAGCTTCCCTGAAATGGTGCACATTTCCATATACATTACCTTCAGCAATCTTCACCTTGCCACCTTCACCCACATAGTTCTGTTCACCAAATTTGCCATAATACTCTTCATATTCATATCCAGATAGGTCATCATCAATTGGATCCTCATCATTTTTCCCATACATCATCCTCTGTAGATTCACTGTCATTCTGACCATCTTCTTTTTCACTTTCATCATCCCACTCGTCTTCACTGCCAATTTTCCACTCTTCATCAGATCCAACCATAGAGTCATCCGAACACGCATTGCTGTTGCTAATAGCCCTGACAACCTCATCAGACACTCTCAGTCTCTTACCAGTAGCTTCACTTCTGCTACTAGCTCTTCCACTAGAAGTAGCAATGCTCACACACCTTGCAATGGTCTTGGTATATTTACCTCCCCTAGCAGTAGCTGTAGTACAAGCAGTAGCACTTCCACTTCCACTACTATTAGCACCAGTAGTAGCCCTACATACAGCAATTTTTCCTTTGCTCTGACTAGGACCATAACCATATGGTTGTAGAGCCTGTTGACATTGTCCATTAGGTTCATCATCAAGTTCACCATTCCTATCATTAACCAGACTGCTAGGGAACCGATTAACTATAAATTCATCGGTTGCAGACTTGCTGTGAACAATGTCATCCACATATATATTTATCATATCACAACTATGCAAGCCAAACAACTCATACACTGATGGATCATCTGTTACCTCATTTATCTCATTGTTTGGTAATATACACTTCGCTTGGAAAACTACATTATGACCCACAGGCACATGTGTGATGAGTTCATTGTAGATGTCATACACCATGTCCAAGTAGCCATATAAGTCTGGATCAACAGTTTTAACTACAATCTTCCCACTCCAATGGTATTCAATAGCATACTTAACATTCATTGCTAAAAAAAAATTCAGATGTGAAAACAGAGAAAATCAGTAACATTACTTAATACTCATTAGAATGGTAAACTCTTCATCGAAGATTTCAGATAATACACAAGTCAAAGTATTTTTACATCCAAAAAAGAAATTTCCAAATCAAAATCAAGGACCAATCATAGCAATGCATAATACAGAGAACCTAATCATAGGATTTTTCAAATATCAACTATTTTCCCATATATATTTTCTCATAACAAAATAATCTGATTAAATCATCAATCCACACTTAACATAAATAATTGATCTTTTCTAACTTTCTTGAGGGATGAGGTTGTCATTTTGCCCTCTCTATCCGGCCGTATAATAAGATAATATATCATGTACAAGAGAGGGAGAGAATAGGTTTCACAGCAGTAACAGAATGTAAGTCGATAGAAATCGTGAACCTCTGATGCAGGAACCATAAAACCTCTAGATGATTGAAGACTAATTCACAGATATGCTACTTGATCACACATTAAGCTGATATGAATGGGTCACATACTTACCTTAAAGGTTAGAAGAAAGAGAAAAAAAAGAGGGGGGGGGAACCAATGGAAGTTCCATGTGGTTCTAGGAAGACTACAACCAGAAATTAATAGATTCCAACAGAATTCCCCTCTCAGTTTGTGGCAAAAAAATTGTGGTGAAGAGATATTTATCAAATTTAAATAAAAACAACTTTTGTGAATTTATCTTCCAAACTCCAGAGATAGATATCTTGTAGAAATTCTTTTTTTTTTTTTTTTTTTTTAGAATTACGTAATGAGAAAATGGGGCCATAAAAAAATCTTTTCTGTGAAAAAGAATATTTTTCTCTGGAAATTTTCCTGAAATTGCATACTTTTGAGATCAAATGAACTCTAATACGGAATTATGAAGTTTTTGATGGAAAATAAAATCAAGGAACAACTTACCAGAAAAAGGAAAGAAACCAGAAGGCCATAAATGAGGTTGAGACATCAAATTAACACCATTAAAAGATCATCATCAAACAAAAGTCCAAGAAAAAAATTTTACTTTCTTTTTTCCCCACTCCAAAGTGCATAAACCCCTTTACCTTGACCAGAAGCACATATGCTAGAAAGGGGGAAAAAAAAAACAAAAGGAACCAATACCTTTCATGCAACCATGAAAGTTGTTGGTTTTCTCTTTGTAACTGACGGGAAGTAGAGCTTGCTTTTGAGAAATTTACTAAGTTATCTGTCTTCTTTTTTATTCAAAAATAATAATAATAAAAATAAAGAATTGAGAAACTATGGTATACAACACAGTGTCTAATTAGGCTTCTGATCGGTGCTGAGAATACCAAAGCCAATGCTGTGACTAAAATCCATCGAAAAAGGAATTCATTCAGCCAAAAACTAGCAGAATTCTAAAGAATAGGAACATTAATTCTAATGTCTAGGCAGTGTGGAGGTTCATCAGGATAAGTGAATTATTCTAAAGAATAGGAACATTTATAAGAGAAAATTGCATCTTCTAGATGCTATTACACTACTTAATCAATCCAAGATGAAAAATTAAAGAAAAATCCCCATCTCCAGTATTCCATAGGATATAAACCCTAGATTAACCAAGGAGGAAGAACCCTAAATTAGAAAGGAAGAAGAAGAAACCGAACCCTACATACCTTAAGAGAGAGGTTCGGACGCCGGACGGGGGAGAGCTTTGCAAGCCGGAGGGGGGAGAATCGCACGCCGAAGGGAATAGAATCGCACGCCGGAGGGAAGAGAATCGAGTTGCAGGGGGTGTCGTCGTCTTCTTCTTCTTGTCCGGCCGAGTGAGTGAGAGGAGTGAGATGAGAGATGAGAGATGAGAGATGGGAGATGGGAGATGTGTTTAGAAGATAGAAATAAAAGGGAGGGCAATATTGTCCTCTCACAATAGGTGGGGGTATTTTGGGTATATTATAAAAAAACTAATCGGTTTTCATTCATTTATCACGGTCGGCTAACGGCAGGGACCGATTTGAATTTTTTTGAATTTTTAGGGGGTGGCTTTGACGTTTCGAAAAGTCCAGGGGGTGGCGTTGAATAAGGACCGAAGTTCAGGGGGCGGAAATGCAATTTTCTCTTTCTCAAATTCATCAACCACCACTTCTTTGTGGCTATGTTTGGTAGCCAAGAGAAGAAAAGAAAAGAAAAGAAAAGAAAAGAAAAGAAAAGAGAAGAAATGAAATGAAATGGTAAGAAAATAAAAAGATTATGTATGTTTGGTTACCAAGAGAAAAAAAGAAAAAAAAAATTGAATTTTAAGAGAAAGATAGGCACATAAGAAATCATTGTGTAATCATTATTTTTTTGTCTTATTATTTTTTCATATTTTCTCATGTTTTCTTGTGTTTTTGGCAAGAAAATTTTTGGGGGAGCAAAAGAAAACTTCACAATTCCCAAGAGAAATTTTGAATTTGAAAAGGAGAATCTTCTCTTAGGTGAAGACATACCAAGTGCAAAGAAAAATTCTTCACTATGTACTTTTTTCTTTTCTTTTCTTTTCTTTTCTTGGCTACCAATCACAGCCTGTGTGCATTGTGCAACATGTGAAAAAAAAAAAAAACCCAAGTTTTTCATTCACAATGGCCTATTGACGACATACAATAAGGGGGAGTGATTGGAAGTAGGGGTGAAAGTTTGATCCTAATAATCCGAACTTGTCTTCATCCGCCCTGAGTCTGAATAAGGTTTGGGCCAAGTTTTTTTTTATCTTGAAGACGAGTTAGGGTTGAATAGCCCCAACCCTGGGTCAGGGTTGGGTCGGGTTAGGGTTAGGGTTAGGGTTGAGGCCTCAACCCGACCCAACCCACCCTGAGATTTAATCTTGCATCTTTATAATAGAAATTAGGGCTCCAATAGGTATTTTATTTTTCTATAATTTTTTAATATATGCGACATGAATGGAAAAACATGTCAATCAAAATTAATCCAACCATTATAGAAGTCAAGGTCAACCCAACTCAGGCCAACCCGACCCAATTCGGCCCTGATAGGGTCAATTAGGGTCAAGTTGGGTTGGTATGAACTAGACAAGGTTGGGCCTAAACATGAACCCGACAGGGTTGGGCCTAAACATGAACCTGACAGAGTTGGATTAGCCTTAGATTGAATTTTAAGGACCTAGGGTTGGGTTAGGGTTTTAAGAAACCTAGTCCAACCCAACTCTATTTCACCCCTAAAGAGGAGTATATTTGGATTGTTTCATCATTCAATCACCGGTTAAGGAAAATAGGACACACTGCCTGTGAAGGAGACACAATGAAGGTTGGAGAAAAGAGGAAGTTGTGTGGTGGAACGAGGAGCCAAAAAAAAATTTTTGAAAAAATGAAGAAAAAAAATATCTCTACAGGGTAAGGGAGAGCTATGTTGAATCTTCCACCGAGAGAAAGGAAGAGATTGGGGAAAAAACAGGAGCGTACCATGTGTGTGTGTGTGCGCGCGCGAGCGCGCACATGCATGCGTGCACATTGTTCATTTTTTTGATTATGGAAATCCAAGGATTTTTTGACATTTCAGACTCAATGAATGGTAGGACCCAGCAGATTCCACTATATTGGTGTAGATTGTGCAAATCCCTACAGAATCAACAGTGATCTTGAGGTTGATGGTGGATACAAAGTTCAAAAATCGAATGAATCAGATAAAAAGTGAAGAATATTCTTACATAATAAGGAACTTTTTATCGATTAAGAAATCAGACGAACTGACAAAAAAATAAGTGGTTATAGTTGAAGGATCTAGCAAGGAGCATTATATCTTACATATAACACTCTTCCTGAGATCATTGGGTTAACAAATCCAAAGGAAATCTGGGCAAAGCTGAAGAACAGGTACAAGTTTAAGCTGGCTCTCTATTCTGAGTCATTGATGACTCAACTCAGTCAAATCCCAACTAAATGGGGTTTATTGTATGGATCTTCTTACGTCAATCAAATCTATTCAAAATCATACTTGTTACCAGTCTATTCTTTGATGTACCTTCCAAATCCCCAGCCTTGACACATGAACCTTGTTCTCTATGATCCCCTTGGTACTCAGAGATACAAGGTATGCTACATATAGTGGCACCACTTAATTATATTGTTGAAATTTTGTCATTACTCATTAACTTCCCTTACTTCACCTCCTAGCACAAGAGTATAAAACAAATCAGGTCATGGCTATCTAGAAGTTGAACACTAAGGCTGAGTTTGGTAGTTATTTAGTTCCAGAAATGATGTTTCGTGTTAAAAACAAAAATTTCAATTTCTGTGTTAAAATGCCATTTCAAAACAAACAAAAAATAATGTTTGATGAACCTATTTCAAGAACGATTACCCTAGTTATTCACTTTTTTTGTATTTAGAATGAAACCGAAATGACAGAACAAGATTTCGTCGTCCCATCATTTTGCGTTTCTAGCTTCTGCTTTTTTTTTTTCCAAATAAATGAAAAAACACCAAATTGACACCAAACGTTTTATTCCATTTTTTGTTCCCATAGAACGAAAAAACGTCTTTCTAAATGACTACCAAACGCAGCCTAAGCGATATATGGTTCGATATTCATGGTCATCACAGGCAGCTTGTGGGTGGACTTGATCATGATTTTGGTTCAAAGAAGTTTGAGGCTACTGCTAAGGTAATGAAGAAGTAATGATGACATATGTAGCTTGCAGCTTCCTACTTATTCCATGGCATCTAGTCTCTGTTAGTTTCACTCAGGCTCCGTTTGGTTGCACTGGAAATTTAAAGGGAAGGGAAGTGAAATTTTCATACTTTAAAAAGAAATGTTTATAATCATTATCCCATGTGATTGTATAAATTACTTAATTTTTTTAACAATATTTAGTAGTGATATATTTTATATGTAATTTTTATTTTACATATTATAGCAAAGAATTTTGAATGCAAAGTAAAGTGAAATTTCATAACCAAATATGGAATGATTTGAAGTTAATGTTAAAGTCACATGGATAATGATTGCATATATTTCTTTTTCAAGTATGAAAATTTCACTCCCCCTCTTTTTAATTCCCCTTACAACCAAACATAGCAATCATAAATACAAATCAGCTCCAAAGAAAAACTCTCATCAATCATAAAAAATGGTCTTGAAATATGCAATTTGATATGTTAAAGATAAAAAAATTTCTCCTTTCATGGAACTAAACATTAAATACATTGAACAGATTCTCTGATGATTATAATTTCATCAGGTACCTGCCCTCAATCAACATTTAGGCACAACTAGAAGATGTGGCTGACAGAAGATTTTTTGGTGCTTTTGCTAGTCTTGGAGTTTATCATCCTGTGTGCTTTACTTCACCAACTGCATTTTCCTTCACCTTTCAAACCAGAGGAAAGGAGAATGATAATATATTTTTGTTTCCTTTCTTTCCACCTCATCTTCTTGTAACATTGTTTTTAGGGTAATTTACAACGCCACCCCCTGGAGAATGCCAATATTAGAGGGACACCCCCTCTCTTTCACCAAATTGGACTTAGACCCCCTACCGTCAGTCAACGTTACATAATATACCAAGAATGCTGACATCAGCAGTTAATATTTTTTCTAAATTCCATTTTGCCCTTCAAAATAATGGAGTACCAAAATTGCCCTTAATGGTTCTATTCCCAAGTCAGCCTCAATGAGTTGAGAAGAAGAACGGGTAGGCTTGCAGATCGGCGGCTGCGAACACTCTTTCGACGACGGCGACGACGGCAACTACGACAGCGAACCCCCTCCAGCGACTACGGGCGACCGAACCCCCTCCAGCGACTACGGCGGTGAACCCCCTCCAGCGACTACGGCGGCTGCGAACACTCTTTCGACGACGGCGACGACGGCGACTACGGCAGCGAACCCCCTCCACGACGGCATATGCAGGTTCGTGGGTCTATCTTCGGCGTCTCGTTGAGCACACAAAATCCCAATAGAGAACTAGAGATCAAAATGGGGAAAATAGAGAAGAGAAAAAAAAACAAAAACAAAAACAAAAACAAACAAACATATCTTCTCGCCTGCGACAGAAACTGGATGGGAAGCACTACTCGCCGGGGACAAAAGGAGAAGTATTTTCCGGCGACTGCCCTCTCTATCTCTGCTGGAACTCGTCTGAACCCTTGGTCGCAGGTAGGGAGAAGAGGAGAGAAGGAGAGAAAGAGAGAAGGAGAGAAGGAGAGAAGGAGAGATAAAAGGGTAAGGAGGGGTATTTTTGGGATAATGAAAAATGTCTAATTTATTAGTTTTTACTCATAAGGGCAAAAACGTCATTTCAAAGCATCATATAACGTTGACTAACGGTAAGGGGTCCGAGTCTAATTTGGTGAAAGAGAGGGGGTGTCCCTCTAATATTGGCATTCTCCAAGGGGTGGCGTTGTA
>NW_024870450.1:367126-374399 GCF_013358625.1 Macadamia integrifolia
TCTCAATAAATCCAGTATCATGAAAAGGAGGTTTGCACGTCTCAGCAGATTTATTTGGAACCTCACTTCTAGGCTTAAGATCTCATTCCATTGGACTCCAAGAGCTGTTTGTGAGATGGCAAATAGATTATAGATAATAGTAAATCATGTGTCCTTGGTTGTGCTTTTGGGAGCCGGTTTAATGAAGGGGAATGGTCTTTGTATTGCAGTGCAACATTCTCCTCCTCTGGGGACTCTAATTTATTATGTGTCATTTGGGAAAATCATTTATCAAAAAGGAAAAACAAAAAAGGACAAGACAAGTTTTCCTTCACCAATGGTCAAAAAAGAATCCCATGACTGAGGGCCTCGGATGGCTTGGAGAAGGTATCAGGGGTACAATCAACTTCGTACAATAGGGGGTGTGAATAATGATGAACCTAGATGGGTTGATGAAGGAAAACTTTTGCCAACAAAAAAATGTGCAGTGAAGGCAGTGAAGACTAAACTCATGGCCTAGAGAATAACATTCATCTTCAGGAATCTTTCTCCTACTGAACCCACCTCCATCAAAAAATTGACTATTTTTTCCCCAGAGACATGAATTTGATGATTTATTGTCTTCTTTAACATTTTACACTATAAGCATATCAAATGTCTGGTCTTGGCTAGAAAAATTGGAGTCACAGAAAACAAAAGATCATAGCTATCTGAGTGATTAGTTCATTTAATTAGCTTTGGCTCTTAAGAACATAGGATAAAAATGTTCAGTAAAGTTGAATATACATGCACATATAAATAATAGCCAACTATCATGAACTGAAGACAGCCAATTCGACATTTAACCTGGTTTTTTAACCAATCTAATTGTGGACTAAAAAAATAACTATAAACAATTAATATTTGACCAACAAAAAAGGAGGAAGAAGAGAAAAAACAAGGAATCCATCAAAGGGGCCTTCCCTGCAGAACACAGAAAACTATCAAAACTGGCTGTTTCAGTTTGGTTTTTAGTACTAGATGGTTCAATGAGTAGAAACCAAAAAGGGTCCTGTTTCAGTCAAACATAATTTTCCCATCTGGTTCAGTTTGGTTTTAAGCTATGGTGGGATCTCAGGCTGACCAAAGCTGATACACTGTCAAAAAGATCAGAGTTATGGTTGCCACCCTCCCCCCTCCCCCCTCTCCCCTCTCCCCTCTCCCCTCTCTTTTTTTCCAGATCTTTCAATTCTTTTTCACAGCACAGCCTGTTGGAGTTACCCAGTGATCAAACTGGCACTCGGCCCCTGAACTAAGTTGATTACAGGTTGAGGTTTTCATGTTTGATAACTTTGGCCATGCCATCTTACATGTACAGTGGATCATCAAACATGTAGAACAAAAAATATAGTCGAATATCAGGTTCACTGGGATGACATTGACACGCTCTAACATCCAAATTTATTTATGTTGAATCAACAATCTGCAATTATTACACAAAAGTCATTGGGACCAACCCTCAATGAATTACTTACACTACTACTCTCAATGCCAGCAGAATTAAGAAAACAGAACCATGGGAGCCTGATGCTAGCAGAAACTGTATGCAGCCTTGCATGATTTACGTACAATGAGCATTAGGCCAGCCCGAGCAGATAACACAAATCCGAAAAAGAAACAGATAATTGTCCTACCTCAGTTCTTATGCTGCATCCTTCCACTTTCTGCTCCAGCATAGGGATCAATAGTTACATTTATTACAGCTGGTTTTCGTGCTGAAAATGATTCAGTAAGGGCAGATTTGAGTTCTTCTGGTGTCCCAACAAGATATCCTTTTCCTCCAAAAGCTTCCATTACAGTATGATATGCTGCTCCAGGAACAAAAGAGGTGGGAGCAGGGTCATCCTTGTAAGGCCCAGTAATTTCTTCAGGGTTCCTCCGATCACCACCATACACACCACCATTGTTAAAAACAACCACAACCACAGGCAACTGGTACCGCACTAGTGTCTGTAGAATCACATAAAAGCAATGACATTTTCCATTACTAGAGATATATATGACAAAAAAAAAGTAGCGGGAAAAAATAAATAAGATGAACTAGATGAGCAACCAATACTTCATAACTGATTTAGAAGATCTGTCTTAAAGACTGCAACTGCATTAATGTAATACTCATCAACCTCAATAAGAACAGCATGAAATTGGAAAAATATAATCTGAATGGATTGGTCGAAAGGCAGGGGCTGTCAATTCCTAGAAGAAGAATCAAACTTGCAAAACCAAATAGCTCAACCAGAGTCCATTCAAAGCTCCAAAGTGTACAGGGCAAAATAACCAATCAAATTAGAGTTTAAAAAGGAACCAAATAAATGTATCAGGTATTGGATAACAAAATACAAACGCTTGGATATCAAATTCACCCTTGAACATCAGACCAACCGAAGACCAAGTAGGCCTTAGTATCAATTGAGAAGTGCTAGAAAAAACAAGAAAGTGTGGGATGACAGTTTTCTGGAGGTACTAATGGCTTTGCAATTATCAGTTTACCCTCGAATGGGTGAAATTGTGAGAGTGAAGATTAACGGGTCCCTAGATTATATTAATAACAATAATAATGAAGGATGTGGAGGTTTTCTCAGACAACCTGATGGGATTCCAATGATACAGTCGCACCTGTATTTTGAGTTGTTTTGCAAAGATTTTTGCTGTAAAATTGCAATGAATAGCTGTATTGTTGGTATCTTGAATTCAAAACAGTAACCGGGAAAACCAGAACGATTCAGTAAGACACTTGAAATGAAAAAACTAAAACAAGACAAGCAGAAATCATCGATAGCAGGTAAAATGCTTCATAACTAATTCATCAGATCCCAAGAATATATGTTTATAACATTAAAAATGTTTAGATGTTCTAAATGTGTGTATGTGTGCACATGGGAGAGCAAAGCTTAAGAAAAAGGAGCAAACCTCGACTTCCATTGCACTGAATCCGAATCCAGAGTCTCCTTCAACAGCAACTACCAGTCGATCCTGTGATGCCACAGCTGCAGCAATACAATAACCAAGACCAACACCCATAGTTCCCCAAGTACCTGCATCCAGCCTTGTTCTGGGCTCTGTCTGAACCAATACAGACCGACCAACATCCATGGTATTTGCTCCCTCCGATACCACAATCGGAGCAGGGCTACCCTGTGCCAGAATTGCATCCCTAATAATTCTCATTGGAGTAAGGAAATTAAATGGTACAACATCCTTTGCCAACTGCAATTCCATCCTCGAAACATTCTCCTTGGTCTTCTTCGAAATTGCTTCAACCCAAGAATGCGATTTCCCCAAACAGAAAGGGGCATCCTTAATCTCCTTATTTATCAACTCCATGACATATCGAGCATCACCAACCAAACCCAGGTGTGGTTTCCGAAGCTCAATTTCTTCCTTGGAGACATCAACTAGAATGAATTTCACGTCTTTAGACCATCTCGGTGCCTCACCGAAGTGCAACAACCAGTTAAGCCGGGCACCCACAACGAGCGCTACATCACAGCGACCAATCGCGAGTGATCGAGAAGCCGTGGCAGCAAGCTCATGGGTATCAGGCAACAAACCCTTACCCATTGGAGTGGGCAAGAATGGTATTCCTGTCGTATCAACGAACTTCTTCAAGGCATCCTCAGCCTTTGCATAAGCTGCACCTTTTCCGAACACAATCAGAGGACGCTCAGCGCTTCGGAGCAGAGACACAGCTTTCTGAATTTCATTTTCAAGGATTCCGACAGATTTTTCAATCGCTGGTTGAGCCCTAGCGCTCTGGGCCGCATCCAAGAGCTTTGAAGCCTCGGATCCTGAAAGTGTTTGATGTAGAACATCTGTGGGGATATCCAAGTAACACCCACCAGGCCGGCCTGAAACAGCATGATCGACGACATCAAAGACGTGTTTAGGGATTTCTGAAATATCAGTCGCTTTTGCAGAGAACTTCGAAAAGGGTTTCACAGCGGCAATCTGATCGAGCTCCTGAAAATCTCCGCGACCAAAATCCTTCTGATCGCAAGATCCAGAGATCATGATCATGGGCCAGGTGTTGATGGCAGCGTTTGAGAGACCAGCAAGTCCATGAACGCATCCAGGACCAGAGACGGTTAGAAGAACTCCCGGACGGCCGGTTAGGTAACCGTACGCAGAAGCAGCATAACCGGCGGATTGCTCATTATGGAAAGCAATGAATCGGATTCCAAGACCAACGGCACGGTTCGCAAGAGAGGTTACAGGGATACCAACGACGCCAAACATACATTCGATGCCAGCCCGAGAAAAGGCTTGAGCTACTAAGATATTGCCATCGACTTCTCGTTCCGAAACTTTGGATTCTGAATTGTTACCTTTGAGTGCCATTAGAGCTCAACTCCAAGTAAAATTAGTTGGAGAGAAAAAAAATATATAAAAAAACGAAGAGTGATGGGGATCGTTGAAGTGATAGATCCTGAGATTCTTTGGAGAACCGAGTTCAGTCTTATATAGTTGGTGAAGTGTAGATTTAACAGTACAGTTATACCCTCGAACTTTGGAGAGAATTACGGAACTTAGAACTTTGTTAAAGTTCACTTTTTGATCGGCGGCGATTACCCAAATGAAGTTTCATAAAAAAAAACAAAAAAAGATTACCCAAATGTTAAGGCTCCGTTTGGTATCGTTCTAAAAAAACGTTTCTAGAGTTTTTTCGTTCTATTGGAACGAAAAAACAGAATCTTCTGTTTGGTACACTTATGGTCCGTTTTTGTTTTTTTAGAACAAAAAGTGAAAAAAAAAAACTAAAAAAATGAGATTGGACGGAACTCCGTCTTCCCAGTTTCGTTCCATTTTGCAAAAAAAAAAAAAAAAATTCCCGATAAAAATCTGAAATTTTGAAACATCATTTTTTCGTTTAAAAATTGTGTTTTGACACAGAAACTGAAATTTTCGTTTTTGACACGAAACAATGTTTCTGGAACAGAAACGATACCAAACGGATCCTAAGACAATTTGTTCTTTCGTCTTCTTTAAAAGCAAATTCTTCTCTGGTCTTTGCCTTTTGGGGTACCCGAAAGCCCAAAAAGCTTCCTGGGTTGTGGATATTTGGGGAAGGCGTTACTAGTTGATTCTGCTCAGACGTGTTATTCTTGAGTACTCTTGACCTGTGATTCATGTTTCACACTGCAGTCCTGTGATTCAATTCAATTTTACTAC
Organism: Macadamia integrifolia; assembly: GCF_013358625.1. NCBI lineage: Eukaryota > Viridiplantae > Streptophyta > Magnoliopsida > Proteales > Proteaceae > Macadamia > Macadamia integrifolia. The sequence goes on from NW_024870450.1 coordinate 372,314, forward strand.
CCTCACATGTTACAATAAAAATCAGCATTTTGGAGTCCCAATTGAATTGAATCCTTCTTTGCTCCTCCATTGTATCAAACACAGAGTAGATTTGGAGTTAGATTCAGTACTGATCTCTAGCAATTCCTTAGATTTTGCTGTCAATCCCTCTAATAAGAGGTCAAAGATTCCTTAGATTTTTTATTTTTCTGTCTTCAATCCTTATATAATGGGTCAAAGCTTCAACCCTCCTCCCCTGAATTGCTATAATGCTACTTCATGCCATGCAAATATAAACCCCGTCCAATTAAATGTGTTGGATTTAAAAATGTCATCTTTCATTTCTCTTCCACTGCTACTGTGCTTGACATGATCAGGGAGTTCATTTTCATGGAAGATGGTTCTTTGGGTTACATCATAAGGAAAGAAAGTAAGGCTGAAACAAAGGAAAGCAACTCAGACCAATTCTTGGCTGGTTTGACCTCAGCTCTTGATGGCATTACAAACCAGATTATCTAAAAAACTAGGCAAGCAAATAAAATTTAATTTTACCTAAATAAATGAATATTCCGTTAGATTTAGATTCCAGCCAACATAAAAGGGAGGACACATTGATCTTAGCAAAAAATAAAAATAAATAAAGGAAGGTTACATTGACATTACAGCCCCTTTCTCTAGGGATGTCAATCAGTTGGTTTGGTCTAGTTTGGATTGAGTTGAATAAATTTCAGGGTGAGAATGGATGATTTCAAAACCAAATCAATAGAGAAAGTTTGATTCCGATTTTGATTTGGATTGAGTTTTGTTTATTTCATTTTTCTTTTTTTCTCTCTTTATCTGTTTCATATGAGGTTTGGTCCGGTTTGAGTTTGATTTACTAGATTTTGTATATAGAGAAAAAACATGGGTTTTATGGTTTTCAGTTTGGTATTTGATTTTGGTTCTGGTTTTTCATGTTCCGTGCATTTTTCGGTTGGTCCATTTTCAATAGGTTCTATAATACTTCAATCCAAAGCCAGCCCAATAAGGATTCAATGCAATTTGATTCAGTTTTGAATTTTTTTGGTGGATTTGATCAGTTTGACCATTAAGTTTAGGATTTTGACACCCCTACCTCTTTGAGAGAGAGAGAGAGAGAGAGAGAGAGAAAAAAAACAAAAAAAAAAAAAGCAGACACTTCCAAAGGAAGAAATGAACCATATGAGTAGCTGGAATTTTCCAAATCAAAGCCCAAATTTTTCTTCTTAGGGAGAACAATCTATAATTAAGCTAGAAAGAACTGGTTTTAATGAAAAGACAAAAAATCTGTTTCTTTTGGTAAACAGTCGTATTGTAAGGATCATCTTGATAAGGAAAGGAGGATCTAAAGAATTATAAATGAGAGATACCAATAACTTGAGTTGTGGTTTATAAGATCTTTGACTCTCAAGGTTGCAGTCAATGACATTAACATTATGAATGGATAACTTTTTGAAACCTTGTACAGTAGCAGGAATCCAGGGATACTTTCAAATATTCATTCTAAACCTTTCCCAAACCATGAAGAAATTTATTTGGGACAGGCATTGAGGAGATCATCATTTGGACTTTGGAGGATATTTTTAGCATTTAAGATTCTAATCCAAATGAATTCTAGTTTTAAAAAAGATCCCACAAACTTTAGCAAGAAAAGCAAAGTAAAATTACATGACTCTGCACTTCTGATTCCTAACCAGCCCCACCATTTATTTTACAAATAGAATAAAAAAAAAAAGAAAAAAAATTGAAATTCAACTTCTTACCCAACTCAGACTCCCCACAAGAACCATTATTATTATTATTATTTTTAATCTATTTTGTAGTCAATGGTTGGGGGAGGATATGTGATGTGACAAATTTGATTAAGGTGAGACAACCAGCTTGAAACATGGAGTTAGCTTTTCATCTAGCCAAATGAGGATGAATTTTCTTAGAAAATAATAAAATTGAAAGCTAAGATTTTTTTAATTTAAAAAAGAATAAGTCATCTAAGTAAGAGATATATGTGTATATATATATATATATATATCATACTACTATTAAAAACTACGTACTCCTTGTCTTTGGTATACTTTTTCAAAAAGAAAAA
>NW_024870451.1:0-45958 GCF_013358625.1 Macadamia integrifolia
ATGTACTGATGTACAATTTCCTTGTGTCTATGACAGTGATGTGCACGTGCCTCGATGCTAGAATCGAATTGATCAATCGATGGCCGCACTTGAACCCAAACATGATTGATTGTAAAACAGGTGAGGGGATGGACTGTGTTTATTTCTAAAATGTTTATTATCATTAAATTGCTCACATTTCAAATACGATTATGGTATGCTACATTGTCATTTTATGATTTTGATATGAATTGTATGGAAATGTATGATAGGATCCGGTGTGGCTAAGGTGGTACCGGTACCCTGATCGTCGTGTGTTTGGATGCGTGTGTGTGTGTGAGACAGAATCCGGCGTGATCGAGGTGGTACCGGTGCCATGATTTTCATATGTATGTTGTATTCATGTATTGATTATGTGCATTAGAGTTAGTTGTAGTCGCGGATTACACTTTGTGGCTAAGGTCTGGCTAGTATCGTGTACCCCGGGACTACATTTGGAAATGGATACGCTTCATGGCTGAGGTCTTACCGGTGTTGCGTAGTCCATACTCAACTGTTATTTGCATACTAGATTAGGTAAACGGTCTTGGGTTACACTTTGTGTCCAAGGTCTCTCTGGTATCGTGTACCCAGGATTGTATTTGGAGATGGATTACCCTTTGTGGCTGAGGTCTCTCCGGTATCGTGTAATCCATACTAACTGTATCATTATGAAGGCATGTAATATATATATGGTTAGGTATCACTCCCTATGCTACGCACCCTTGCTAACAGGGGTTGAGGTGTTAGATAACCCATTGTGGTATGTTTGATAAGCCTTTCCAAAGTGCCACTCCCGTGGTAAGATGTGATTGTTACCGGAGGCGGGAACCTGTCCAGCATGGTCGATATGTTTCTGGTGTCATGACTGCTAGGAGGGGGTTATCAGGGGTTTGCTGGGTGACCCATAGATGCATACGAGGATCGATAGGCTTCTAATCACGGCTAGGGTTTGTATCGCTGTGTAGTCGATGTTATTTTCGAGATGAGTGATACAGCCTAATGCGCCATAGTAGCATTTACCAAACTTAGTTTGTATTGTTAGGTGGATAATAAACAAATGAACTGCATCACGACTGGACTATGTGTTTAATTTTCACAATCATGCATCATAAATTATTATTGCTATCGCCTTACTTAGATGTGTTTGACCCCACCCCTCACTGAGCAATTTGGAAAGCTCACCCCACGTATACACCCCTTTTTAGATGATGATGCAGGTACCGTGGTGCCAATGGTAGGTGACCTAATATCTCCCAGGTCAGAGTATGGTGTGAGCGACTGGTGGATGCCAGAAGCGGAGAAGCATGATCAGGATTGTGCTTACAATCATTGTGCTTACGCCGCACCGTGAGATTGTACATCATATTTTGATACTTTTGGATATAGTTATGGATTGTATATATTCTTGAGATTATATTATATGTCATGGATGAATGTAATAGGATAACTCGGTTATTGCTATTATATTACCATTAAATGTTTTCCCCATTTATCTATAATTTCGCTACTATACTTTAATTCCGCTGCTTATGTTGGTTGTGTTGTAAGATTGTGAAAATGTTAAGGTACTGCTATCAGAGATCCTGGTAGGTTTGTGAGACAGGTACGTGTCTTACTCACACTGCCAGTATTCCTTATGGTAAGTTGGGTCTACTGGGAGTGGGGTGTGATAGTACATATCAGGTGGGCATTCTCAGGCGGGTATATCTCAGGTGGGTATACCATTCTAGTCAGCCCATTGCTAGTGTTCCATTGGACTTCAAAGGGGACAAACTCATACTTATAATTAAGTTACAAAGGCACCCAAAATTACTAGCACGTACGTTTACTTCTTGTACATGGCCTCGTGGTGCGTGCAAGTGCAATGCTTGGGTGCACATATTACACTTGGTACCTGCTCGGTCATGTCAGGCCAACCTGAGTTCAAGGTCACTCTTGCTACCATGTTCAATATGGTACTTACGTCAGTTCGGTCCGGTTCAGCCTCTATATGTTCAAACCAAGTCAATACGGGTAATTAGACCGGGTTTAGAAAGTAGGGTATCACAGTTTCTGTGTCCAGAAAGCACAGAAACGGAATAAAAAGTGTTTGATAAAACTGTTTCATTTCACTTATTTTCAGAAATTGAAATTGAAATTTTTACCTATTTATGGTTCAAGAAACGACCCATGCGAAACAAGTTCACAAGTAAAACTTGTTTCGCTGTTTCTAGGAATAACTCATGGCCATTCTTTCGCTGGTTACTATCAACTTCCAGAAACATGACTCATCAAACACCTTCCATTCTATATCTGTTTCTAGAAACTGAAATTTATGTTTCTAGCATTTTTTGAAATAGAAACAGCAGAAACGTTATCAAACGGGCCCTAATTTTCTTCCAAAGAGGCGATCATCTTTAATGGGAAAAAAATGGAATTTCTGACGATTATTCTGGGGAATTCTAAATGAGTTAGAATCTAATTATCTTTCCATGTTTGATTGGAGTTCCTAACATCCTCATTTATTGTTAGAAGGTTTGTTCTAGTGACAGGTGCAGAGTTGTAGGTGTCCATTTTTGCAGCTCTTATTGTCCATTTATACTTCAAGCTTTGACCGACAATCGGTTGTTTCCTCATTCGTAGCGAGGATTTCCGGCACTTTTGGCTTTATAAACATCGGTTGCTTCTTCAAGGAGATTCTTCAAATACACATTCATACACAGAAGGAATGACAATTTCTATACTCATGGGCCTGCTATTGAAGTTCACTCAGACAAAACAAGGATAAAAGATAAAATGTAGAAAAAAATTGGGAAGAGAAAGAGGTTAGGGCTCTACATTTCATCGAGTAGGAGATTCCAAACAATTTCTTTTTGTTATTATAGATTCTCCCATCCCTTTTTTCTCGCGCTCAGGCTGTTTGCTTGATTCTTCTTCTAAACTTTATCAAAGCCTTTTGCTCTCTCTCTCTCTCTCTCTCTCTCTCTCTCTCTCTCTCTCTCTCTCTTTCTCTCTCTCTCTCTCTCTCTCTTTCTCTCTCTCAGATATTAAGCTTTGAGATGCACAGAGGAGAGTACATCTCACATGTTTCATAAATTATTGAAAGAATTAGAAAAATAAAAAATTAGAGAATTTATTTTGTACATAGTTATACCAAACCTTTTTTTTATTCTACCATCTATTATACAAATAGTAACCAAACGATTATTATTTGTGGCTTATATTTTATTGTTACAAATGATTTTCAAAAATAGGTAATAAATAGAAATAAAAACTAGACCAAAGAGAGCATTAACTCAGCAAATAATTCTAAGATTTTCCATTCTTTTCTTTTTAATAAATCTAAATCTAATTTATTGCCCAAAATATAATTAAAAAACACATCATAAATTCATAAGCTTCTAAAATTCTCTTTATAATATTGCATGACCAATTACAATTCGGCCTTGTTTGTTTGGAGGTAAAATTCCTTGAAGTAAAATAATGCAAGGGAAAGAGTTGTCTTTTGGCATTAAAATAACCATTGTAAAACCTTTCTTCCCTTATTTATACTTTGGTGAAACAAACTCAAAACCAACAATTTATGTTTCTTTTATTGATTTACTTTTGCCCTCTTTTTTCTCCTGATAAATACCTCAAATGATATAACTTCGAATTGGGAGGAGCCTAATTGACAGCTAGCGACAGTGATAATGAGTTTACTAAGGAAATTATTTATTGGGGATGTACTTGGGGCATCATCCATGTCTTCCTTCTCCTGAGGCATACGTATACTAACGAGCCAATCATGAATGCACATGCTACAATAGTTATACCGTCTAGTGCAATGGCCTCCTATGCCCCTGGCTGGCCAGGCATAATAGGAGCATTGATGTTAGAAATATGGGCCTCCACAACAAGTAGAATTTGGAGTATTATAAGAAGAAAAAGTAGGATCATCTCCATCTTTAATCAAAACCCATTTTAAAGTCAAACATATTTATTCATAATAGGAATTCATGTATACGAACAAAGAAATCCTAAAACAATGAAAAAATAAATTCGGATTCACGTCACATAATCTTTCACTTAGGTTCTACAAAAAAATAATAATAATAATAATAATAATAATAACTAAACTATATACAATGAAGATTGGAGGATCAGCTCATCCTCACATTGTAACCGCCCCACCCATCTCCCACCCTCCACCTCCACCCCCCACCCCCCCACCCCCCACGCCCTTTGAACCCCACATGTTTTTATTGTGATATTTGATTGGTTTCTTATTACTTTGATAATGGGTCTATCAGGGGAGGGGTCTCATAATAAAAGGTCCTAAAATTGAACAATTTGCTTTGAATCATCTAGCTTGTCTAAGCTTCCCTTGCTTCCAACTAGGTCCCTTTCAAGGAAGCAATGGGTTCCCTTACTGATCTGGTGCAGGAAACACCAGGATCTGGGGCCAATGAGGAGACGGAAGTATCTTTAATGCATAATAGGAGACGGCACAATGGTCTTTCCGCGCCTACTCAATCTGGGTGTTGTCTGCGCCAAACCAATAAGGATTTTTTTTCCAATATAAAATTATAAATTTCTTTGTATCGACATTGGATAAAGGTTTCTCGACATTGGGACTTTCTTGGCTGATGTGTTATCATTGTTGAAAGTTTTACTTTGACTGTCGAACTGAAATCTCTAACATAATGGTCAGAAGCAGTTCTGATGTTTATTGTTCTCTGCCCAACATGTGAAGTTAAATGGCCAACGTGGGCTAAGTGTCCACCAATCCATAGTTGACATTAGCGACGTTGCCATTGATGTCGGACAGATTTTTCTAAACGTTATTAACAAGAATATTAGTTTGTCTTTTCTCCCAGAGACTCATCTTTTGGACATCTTTTGGAAAAACTTTACAATTTTACAACCTGCAGTAGTTTGGTTTCCTCTTGTGTAGGGGTGTCAATTGGTTGCGCCCAATCGGTTGCGGTCTCCACTAACTTAAAGCTCCCAAACCATTATCAACCGTTTAGTTAATCTGGCCTCATAGGTTGGGGCATGGACATGCTTCTATTTGATCAATTGGTTACAGGTCCATAATTGAGTTCATAGTATTTGAGCTATAACCGAGCTAATAGGCTAATTTATCTATAATCAGGCCTTAAATGGGCTAGAAAAAGTTCAGTTAACAATGTCAATCGAACTATAACCAAAACTGTCACACCCCGTTCACACAGAACTGGACCGGTGACCGGATTAACTCCGGTTAACCCAAACCTGCCAGGATCATCTGATACAGTACCCAACCACAGCATACACACACATCTAAGATAAACATTCAAAAGTTCAGCGGAAGACTTAATTTACCTGTAAATACCCCCAATATACTTGATACCCAAATTGTAGTATATAGATAATTACATGTGGGCCCGCAGGCATGATATTTACACAAAACGAATAACAATTCACGTATCAAGTACACCAAAAGGGGTCATCAAAAGAATCAAAAAGTAAAAGTCTGTACGGCGTCAATACTGCGATCCCACAGCACAGCCCTCGCATATGCAATCCGTACCATGCTCATATTCCTCGGGGACCCACCAATCCTCATCAGGGAATTCAACTGTGGGGCCCGACCCTTGATCTTCAGGCGGGTGACCTGCAAAATCATCTAAAAGGGGTGTACACGTGGGATGAGCTCACTAGCTCAATAAGTGAAAAGAAGGACCACACAACAATCACATCCATATGTACTACATGCTATGCAATTCATTTTAAACCTTATCCACCTAAACATTACTAAATCTTTGGTTTAGTGCTACTACAACCACAGTGCGCGTATACTTCGGGTACGAGCCGCGATACGCCATGGGGCTGTCGGAGAAGGCCCACCATGAGTACTCGAAAAAGTAAAGCATGCCGACTACCGGCACTCAACATAAAAGTAAATGACAAAAAGTAAAGGTGCTGACTCCAGCAATTTAAAAGCAGTACGATTGGCCCTCTTGAATATACCACTAAGGTTGCCGATTGTCCTAATGACCAGCCGGGCGTATGTCTAACCGCCACAGTGACCCGACACCCTCAACCACTGCTTTCCCCCAAGTGATAACCCAACACCTCAACCCCTGTTGGGAAGGGTCGTAGCACGGGAAGATGATAATCCTAAACCGCATGCCCCTATATGACATAGTACGATTGCATAGTGCCACCGCGTCCCATTCCATGGGCCACCAATGCACTCGTTTTCAAGCCGACTACGGAATCTAGTCTAATAATGCATCATGCACAATGATCCCATCATTCATCACATAAGCACATCAATCATTTAGCAATGAGAAAGTAAAACACCACACACATGTCATAATCATATGAGGATGACTAAGCTACACATAATTTATATGATGACATGGTTAATCTAGATACAATTGAATGATGCACAACAACCCTTAAAATAAAGCCAAACGTCCTCTCCCCACTTACCTATTGTGTACAAAGACTCACGCCTGGTACGGGTGAGATCCGGCGCGAGAAACGTAAATTTTGGTGAACCTATCATAAGTGAATGGGGTTAGCATTTCACCACTTTGGGGTCAAAATGAACAATATTTGATGGTTAAATCATGTTTAGAATCATAAAAGAAGGTTGCACGTCCGTTTCGGATCGATTTGGACACAAAAATCACGTTGAGAGCCTCTCGGGTGGGTCGGACAGCCCACCTGTCACGGCCCACCGGTCTTCTCAGGTGGGCGGGGCGGCCCACCGGTTGGCCCGTCAATCCTGACCCACAGGTGGGGACCGAGGGCTGGTCCTCTCAGGTAGGTAGGTCGGCCGCCGGTCGACCCGCCGATAGGCCAGCCAGTCATGACCGGCAAAAAAATGCCTTTTTCCTTGAAACTTTCCCCAACCTTTGGGGAACCAAATAGGGCTTTTTCAATCTTATTTTCCACACATTCAAGGTCTTATAAGATGATTCTAACCTAGATCTAAGTTAGATTTAAGGATTGAGAAGCCATCCTACCTTCTTTACTCAAGAACTTCTTTCAAAACCCCAAAATCACTTCTTAGCTCAATAAATCACCAATGCTTCTTCAACCTTGTAAACACTTCTTCAAATCCTTCAAAATCAATTCATAACCCATCTATTAAACCTTAGATTCATCATCTCAAGTGGGATTTACAAGATCTCAAGAAACTCTCCCAAAATCAATGGTTTTGCTTGGGTTTGGTGAAAGTTTAAGAAACATAGCTTTTGCTCACCTCCAATTGTAGATCTCATGTTGGGGATCACTCTTTCGACGTCGGAATGGGAAGATCAAACCTTAGCACCGCTTAAATCCATTTCTTCTTCCTCTTCCTTTCCCTTTCTTCTTCTCCGTTCTCTTTTCTTCCTCCTTTTTCTCTCTCCTCTTTACTCTTCTCACCGACTCTTTAGTGTAATAAATGAGAAAATGAAAAACACAATAATGCTATTTATACTTTTTAAAACCACTAGTAACCACATGGGTGGGTCACTCAGGTAGGACGGATGCGCCCGCCTGTGACCGCCCACCTGAGGGCCGAAAATTGGTCAACAAGTGAGATTTTGATGAAATTCAACTCTCGGCACAAGGTATATTATACGTATGCACTCTAGGTTGTGGCTATATACCAACATTACCCGTACATTGCCTTATGATATGTGCATGTGCACGGCTTGGGTACTCCCGTCTCCTCTGGCACTGACTCGGACTTGTCTGGCCAACCTGTGTTCAAAGTCACCTTTGCCATCATGGTCCATAAGGAACCCGCCTTAATCCTCTCTGGTTCGGGTCCTGCATGGTTAAACCGGGTCGACCGTATAATTAGACCGGATTCAAAAAGTGGGGTATCACAAAAAGACTACTACCAAACCTTTCCTTAATCCGGATAGGCCTGGCACTGGGCCATGTACCAACTGCTCAGTCGATGTTAGGTTTACCTTGGGGATCCGGACTCCACCAAGAGGTCTATAAAGGGCAAAGAGTAAGAAGCGGTACCTTGACACACTCATTGAATATAGGAAAGTCGACGACATAATATTCTGGGACCCATACATGCTAGTTGTGGGGGTACTAACCAAGTGCCCTAATAGTTAACTCATGGAGACTCTTAAGGCAGCTGATCAAGTAGTTAGTTTTGCTTGTGGTTTTGATAGGTTTTTTTTCTGTGTGGTAAAGTTTTGATAAGGTTAAATACCCATAGAGGATGGCTTTCCTTCTTGTTAATTTGATGGACTATATCATGAGATTGTCATTTTTTATTTTAAATAAGAGATAATGCCATTAGCTTAAAGAGCACTACTTCACATTAAAGCAGTTGTGTAATAAGATGGCTTAGCACTTATGTTCTTCTTTTGCTTCTATCATTTTCATTTTTGGGTAAACTCAAGACAAATGAGAGACCTTTTTCTCTTTTTTTGGGTAAACATAGCTTTACTACTGATAACGTGTATTACTAAGTAAAAGACTTACGATTATGAAGAAGTCCTCTTTCTTTCATGGGTTATATTAAAACTCCATATAGTTAGGAATATTATAGTAATCAGACTAATATTTTTTACTGTTTACCTAAAAAAAATATTAATATTTTTATTTAATATATATCTCTATTTTATACATGCATAATGACTACGATCGTTGATGGCTTAATGCTTATTTTATTTTTTCCTTTATTTCCTTCTTTTTCTCTCTCTTCAAACTTGCACACAAACCCCCCTTACACAATTTCTACTTTCCTTGGTTTGCTGATTCATACATCTTCTATTTTAATGGGAAATATCGTCCATGCCCTTGATGCTTTAAGTAGGTGAGTAGGAGAGAGAAAATCTTCCAAAAAATAGTAGCCAAGAGGTTCTAACTTGAGACCTCCTGGTGAGCAAGGGAGTTTTGCACACCATCACTCACCAACTACGCTAGGTAGTTTTTGTTACCAAAAAAGAATCTTCAATCACTCAAGGAGGTCCATTGATCCTTATTGGCATCTTGAAATATTCCTTATACCCTTGGGACAAGTGCAGATGGACTAGTTCGGCATCTCGGTTCAGTTCTGATCCATTATTCCTTTTCTGACCTAAAAAGAATAATCACTTGTACGGATGACCCAACGGATGTGTACTTTTAATGCAACACGTCCTTCTTGCTCAGAATTTTGTCCTCTTAGCAGCCATGAAAAGAAACGGGATCTCTTTATGTGTAAAATTGGAGATACGACACCTGTTAGTCCTGAAAGCCTTGAAAATATAAAACCTACAAAAAGAGAGTAAAACCCAAGATAGCTCCATTCTAAATATGCAAAATGCATGCTTTACTATCTAAGATTTCACACATAAATGTGCTCATAAGGTGGATAGGCCTAAAATGAATCTCATCTATGTAGAATCATTTGAAATGCAATTGCTTATGTGAGTCTTTTTTTTCATTCGTGTTCACATATTTTTAGATGATTTTGTAGGATTTTCGATAGAGGAACAAGTGTCGGGGTCCACTGGCGAATCTCTAGTGAGAGATTGGTGGGTCCTGAAGGGATTTGGTCATGGAGTCGAATGCCCGTGTGAGAGTTATGTTGCAGGGCAACAATAGCTAATTCCAAATACATAGCTTCCTTTTTATTCTTTTGGTACATTTCCCCTTTTTATGCTCTCGATAATTAAATTATTATTTCTTGTGTAATTTTAATGCCTACAGGCCCACATGTAAATATACTGTGTATAACAATTTGGGTATCAAGAGTAAGTGGAGATTTACAGGTAATTATATATGATAAGACTTCCACTGAATTTCATAATTATACTTCCATGATTATATGTGGCTTGTTGTGTTGTGGATTATTGTATCAGATGATCCTGGTGGTTTTGGGTTACCCGGAGGGAACTTGGCCACCGGTCCGGTTCAATGTGAATGGAGAGTGACAACAAAGTCTCGGCTTCGTCGTTTGGTGCTAGCCGATCCACAAGTAAGATCTAGGGTACCATTCCTACTACAGCACTGGACAACATGAGGGAACAATATAGAATTCCAAAAGATGTAGTGATGCGGGTTCCAATGGTAGAGAATCCTCGAATTCTAATGAGGACGAGGTGGCCTTCCTCAATAGTCTCAGGAAGCCCTTGACTACTGGGGGTTATCCCCGATCAACTGATGCCCAAGTTGTTATACCCAATGGATCACTAAGAGGGGGGTGAATCAATGATGTCTAAAAACGATCCTCACAAGTTGCCTCACGTGCACACTCGTCAGTAAATATCTGAAAGCAAATCACAAACCACAACACAAAGAGATACATGGTTCAGCAATGTGCCTACATCTACGAAGCAAATGACCGTTTGAGCTATGACTCAAATCCGGCCTCAATAATTCGACTGCACCACAATCAGGAGCACCAACCCCAATTCATATCGCACCCACAACACAGAAGCACCGACCCCCTTACAAGATTCAACATAGCACCCACTGTCTTTGGAGCTACAACCCCAACTACGCTTGTCACGCACCTACGCAACAGCGTTTACAACCAATCACTAATAAATATAGGTTTACAATGAAAACCTTGTACATGTAATCCACCTAAATCCCTGAGTAAACATACATGAAAAATTAAATACAAAATAAAATCAGAATAAACAATGCACCAATTGATTCCTTTGTCTTCAGCCTGTAAACACCTTACCAGACAAGGTGTATCAACATCTTCAATAAGCAAGACGAATATCAGATATTATATGGCAGCCCCTTTCTTCATATATAAGCCATGATAACCAAATCTTCAAGAAATTTAATTCTCATTCAATATGCAACCGTAGGTAACTATATATGGCAGCAAAACAGTGGCAGCAACAAAATATAATTGATCTCAATGAATTAAAGAGAAACAATGCTAAGCACGGGCAGCGTATGCACACACCTGGAATTCTCTTATCATGGCAGCTATGCAAACAATCTTAAAACTCAACTCCATACTCAGAAAGATCTTCTATGGACAACAACAATATAAAAAGGAATTCTTTCGATTTTACCTCAGAACATCACAAGAACAGCAGAACAAACAATCTTCTGAAATTCAGACGAATATAGAATACATCAGTAACAGTAGCAGCGCCATCATCTTCCTTCTTCAAACCTGGGCAGCACCATTGTCGTTCTTTGAGTCTCCTTTAATAAGTCATTGTAGCAACAATTTTAACGATCTGCCCCTTGCAACTGATGCGCTTGGACTCTAGTTTTCTCTGTTTCTCAATACCTTTTTGTCCTCCAGAGTGCCATCTATTTTGCTGATTAATACCCCATTTATAATGCATAAATTATAGTCATGATTGAACTCTACTTGCTGCCTACGTATAGAAGAGATAATTCCTTATTTGACTCCAACTCTTGGAAGTACAATAAACCTCCTCTTCTTCAACCTTCTTTCTATAGAGATAGGGTAACCACGTATGATTTATAAATCCTAAACAGATTAGGATAAAAATAAAGCTTTACCTGCAGCATACGTATTAGAGTCCTAGTTAATTGTACGTGTTGTAACAGTGGGTGAGGTAGAATTTAGAAACCAACTTCTTGTTAAGTTTCTTTGTGTCTTTGGACTCTACAGGTTTGTATAGTGTTGTTGTACTAGATCATCACTCAAGGACTTGTTGTCTACATTCCATATTTCACGCATGATGTCTTGTTGGCATTCCACCAACTTGCTGTCCACTTGTTTTTAATGCAAGTTTTTAAAAACAAATTAAGCTTCAAAATACTTGCCCCTTCAGTTTTTTAAGATTCTTTACATCCCCCTTAATTCCTTCAGTTTTGGAGATTCTTTAAGTCTCTCTACATAATGGTTATTAATCTCTATAGTTTGCTAAAAGCTCCTTAAGGCAATTCTCTTTTAATTGTTTGAGTCATTTTATGTCTCTACATGAGAAGCCTCTTGAGGCATCAATTCTTCAGTTTTTAGAGATGTATAATCTCTCATTCAAGTCTCAATTTAATTCCTTCTCCTTTACTCCTAATCTCACTTGTCTTATAAATAGAGGGAGATTTAGCATTTGTAAAACACGGATCAAGTCACTTGAAGTATTCAAGTGTGTGTTGTCAAGCTTTGATTTTCTTGAGTTTCATTGGATTTCACATGTCCATTTCTAGGTGTTTTGTTTTCTAGTTTGAACACAGCCCTATAGCATTCGAAGGGGTCCAGTAGTCGAGTGCACGATTACTGGGGGAGCCATCGTGCTGTTTTATCTTGGAGGCCGATTTGCAATATTCCCGGTTGCACCATAAGGGGTATCTACGGTCTTAAGGATAGTGTCAAGTGACACGACTCAGCCCACTAATTTTTCTAACAATCTTTGTTTCAGGTATCAGGAATATTTCATACAGGTGATAGATTGAAAGTTCTCTTATCAAGAAGGCAACACTGAGGTTTGCTCTCTCAATAATCTGACACAACCTTCCCTACACCACTTCAATAAGAAAACCATTCCAGCTGAACCGATTTTCTTGCTGACCAATAGGAGATGTTAGTTATGCACTCCTAGAGAGAATTCCTACTCTACTCGATCCTCTTGTATAACTGTCTATTTTAATAGAAAGAAGTTAACATAAGACTTGGACTTATCCTTGGCAGCAACTTTTATGATCTCACCACATGGTATAGCCCACAGGTAGGAACCATTAAATTAGTGTTCGAATGAACCACCCATTGAACCATGTACATCTGAACCAAGCTCATAACAATATCTTCATGATCCCCTAAGAACCAAAATTGACATTAAACCAGAATATCCCTTGAACCAAACCATTTCCCATTTAACCTTCATTCATATTGAACCATATTTTGATGAACCAGCATAATGACTAAACCATAATCAGATTTGGCTCATGACTGGACCCAATTGAACCATAAATTAGTAGAACCAATGAACCAGTGATTGAACCATCAATTGCACTTGTGTTGCCATCAATTTCAATAAGTAACGTGCTGGTCGATATTGATAACACAAATCTTGGAGGATCCTGCTTAGGTTTGACATCTTTGTCTCCAAGTTGAAGCGCGGCACAACCCTTGGTCCCTTTCGTTATTATTTTATTCTGAGAAGGCATAATACGGGTTGGTACTACTTCACTCACCGAGATGCCCACCTCAGTGAAGGGTTGGAATGACAAATTTTTCTTTGCTGCCATGCTGGGGAACCCTTTCAAGACCACCTGGTCCGAGCCCTCCCTCAAAAAGCTGAACTGAGCCTCTGCCTTAGTGAGGAAGAGTACCAGACAGTCCAAATGTGCCTAGATGAAGAGGCAGTGGATGTTCGGAGGCTTCAGGAAGAGGACTTCCTGCGAGAGTGGGACCTTAATGAGATCCCGAAAGAGGGTGAGAGTTCCAATCTTGGCATGCATTCCTCCTTCCTCCCTTTCTATCTATATGTATTTATCTTTTTTTTTTTTTTTTTTACGTTCTGTTGTCTTTCTTCGGCGTGCAATGGTTAACTCTCAGTTAGACAAGAAGAAACTTACGACTGTGTTAATGGAGGCTTGGATGGCCAAGTCAACCGAGTAGGCTACCAAGAGAGGCGAAGAGAAGGCAATCGAGAAAGACAACACTCGGGTGTTCAAGCCTCGGCCCATGCAGGCGAGAAGAAACAAAAGGTGAGCGCCATTGCTTTGGCGTGGCCGGGGGTGAAGGCGAAGGTCCCTTCAGCAACTGGGGAAAATGAAGTGTCCAGAGAAGTAGCTAATCCCAATTCGAGGGTTCAAAAAAGGAAAGGGCCTCATGGGCCCCCCGACCCATGGGATTAAGGAGAGAAGTCCCGTGCCATAGAAAGCTTCTCCTCCACTGGTCAATCAACCTGCTAGTCAAGGCTAAGAGGGCCGTAAGAGAAGGAGGGACGAAGAACCATCCCTAGATAAATACTGAAGTTCGGGACAAATTAGCTGCTACCCCCGAGGGTGCCCCGAGGCTTGGGGAAGAAGGCCGTGCCTTCGGACTGGAATCTATTGGAGGATGATTCTTCCATTGCGGACAAGGTCGTAGCTCGGATCTGTGGTAGGTAGGGCAGACTTCGTCCTGACAGCGAAGGAGTCATGGGGGAAGAAATCGTCTGAAATTCGGATCTCGTACAATTCTGTACAATGCCCCAGGCACGTGTAATATTCCAGATTCGCGGCTCAGATTAATCTATCATGACACAATCTTAATCCAATGAAAAAACCATCTTGAATCAAACCATTGGAGAATAAACCGGAACAAACTGGGTCGGTTCATCTTTTTGAAATAAAAGCTGTAATATTTTCCCTCTCCTCTTTCGACTCTCTCTCTCTCGATCTTGACTCTCCCTCTCGGCTCTATGTAACCAAAAGCCCCCACCTGCTCTTTCCCTCTACTCTCCCTTCTATCTTGACTCTCCCTCTGTTCATCGCTCCCTGCTCTCTCAATCTGTTCCACGCTCTCGACTCTCTCTCTCTCTATTTGTCACTCGACTCTTCTCTCTCTCGGTTCGGCAATCGACTCCTCTCTCTCTCGGTTCGGCACTCGACTTAACTCTCAACTCACTCTCTCTTTGTTACAAAGCTTTGTGCAAAGGTATGATACACCAACATTTTCTCTGCACCAATGTATTCTTTTGTTAATGTCATGGTTTTTTTTTTTTCTTAACAGCTTGCCTTGTTGATCAAATTGTGGATTAAATCTCTATCATTTTATATCTCTCTCTCGCAAAAGGCATCAATATGTCTAGATCTGTGATTTAGGGTTTTGAGAACAGGAATGTTGATTTAGGGTTATTTTCATTGGCTGATTTGAGCTTACTTATCTTTAAAATTTTAAATTCATATTTGTGTTTGCTTGCTGTCTCTCTCAAAACCTAAGAGATTTGGGGTTATTTTCCTTGGCTGATTTGAGTTTCTTTTCAAAAAAATTTCAATTCCATTATTTTTTATTTGCTTGTTGTCTCTGTCAAAACCTAAGAGATTTGTTTTCTCTGTCCTTATATTCGAGTTAGAGTGTTTTAAAATTTTTTAATTCCACTCTTACTCTTGCTTTGTTAAACTCTGTTGAAGTACTGTTACTTTAATGTTTTTTGTTTGTTTTGTCTAGTATGGAGAATGTTAGCATGAATGATGTGAGTGAACCTACTTTTGGGATGTTATTCAATTCATAACAGAATGCATATGATTATTACAATAGTTATAGACGGGCAATGGGGTTTAGTGTTAGGAAACACTTTCTAAATAAGAGCAAGAAAGACAAGATGACCATAACATCTAGGGGATTTGTCTGTTCAAAAGCTGATTGTCGGTTGAGTGATAAGCGAGACATCAATACTGTTAACCCCCGAGCTGAGACAAGAACAAATTGCTAGACACGAATGAACATATGTTTGGTTGATGATAGAAAATACAAATGATGTGACTTTGTGAGGGAACATAATCATGAGCTTCATATTACATCAACAGTTATATGATGCGTTCACAGAGGAATATGTTAGACATACATAGGTAGGAAATTGATTTGGCAGATGACTCAGGGATCAGGCCTAGATCCACAGTTGAGTTGATGGGTAGGCAGGCTGGTGGGATCGAAAACCTGAGTTGTTTGACCCAAGATGTTAGGAACTATCTCCGCACTAAAAGACAACGTGCTTTGACATATGGTGAAGCAGGTAGTTTGATGAAGTACTTTGTTACCCAAACTAGGAACAACCCATCTTTCACATACTCATTTCAACTGGATAGTGAAAAACAAATAATTAACATATTTTGGGCTGATCCAAAGATGATCATTGACTGCGCACAATTTGGAAATGTAGTCAGCTTTGACACTACATTTCGCACCAACAAAGAGTGTAGGCCGTTTGGGTTGTTTGCTAGATTCAATCATCATAGAGTGTGCACTGTATTCAAGGCCACACTTTTATATGATGAGACAGTGGAATATTTTGAATGGCTGTTTGAGGTATTCGCTGAAGCACATGGTGGAAAGAAGCCTTTAATGATATTCATGGACCAAGACAAAGCTATGGCTAGAGCATTAAAAGAAATGTGGCCTCAGACATGGCATGGATTGTGTACTTGGCACTTAATGCAGAATGGCATTACACATTTGGGTCATATGATGAAAGATGGCTCCAAGTTTCTTACAGGTTTAAAGAAATGCATATACCAATATGATGTGGAAGATGAATTCGAGACAGCATGGTATAATTTGCTGAACGAGTATGATGTTAAGGATAATGCATGGTTGCAGCGCATTTATGGTCTTAAAAGTCAATGGGCGAAGTGCTATATGAAAAACACATTCACAATAGGCATTCGAAGTACACAGCTCAGTGAGAGTCTGAACAGTGCCTTGAAAGACTATTTGAAGTCAACTTTGGATGTTGTACAATTTTTTAAACATTTTGAGAGAGTTCTTAACCAAAAGCGTGGTAATGAATTAAAAGCTGATTTGATGCACGAAACAAGATGCCACGACTTGCAAATTCAATGTCAATTGTACAGAAACAAGTTGGGGAACTCTACACTCCTGTAATTTTTCAGTTATTTCAAAAGGAATATAATTGGATGACTGTTTGCACCATCATAGGCCGAACTAATGGAATGCCCTTCATTAATTTTCAGGTTGGGATTTTTTAAGCAAACTGTGAATATAAAGTATGTTGTAACCCACTTCAAGGAATTGTAGCATGCAGTTGCATGAAATTTAAGATAGATGGTATTCTGTGTTGCCATTGTTTGAAAGTTTTTTATGTGTTAGATATAAAGTGTATTCCTGAATGCTATATTTTGAAGAGATGGACACGGGGAGCAAGAACTATGGTGGTCAATGACAGTAGGGGGAAAGAAGTTGAACAAGATGTCAACTTAGATTGTATGCAATGGTATAAGCATATTTGTCCTGAACTTATTCTAATAGCATCAGAAGCTTCAAAAACAATTGAGGAATACAATTTGGTGAAAGATGCTACGAATGAATTAAGGTTGAAACTTGGTAATATTAGAATCAACCCAGCTGATTGCCCTGATATGCCAATATTGCCTAATTTCTCCGATGACGTATACAATGGATTACGTTTGAAGCATAAAAAGAAAAGTACAAGAGGTGGTAGATGGTTAAAGAGTTGGGTTGAAAAACAAGGGAAAAAAAAAGTGGAGGGCCAAGTAACAATCAACGATTACAAGAACAACAACTAACACATGCACCAACTCCTACACAATTGATGGATAACACATATCCCAGTTACATATCACTTATGGTGAGTAGGTTTGGCTTGTTATGTTGTTTTCTGTATTTTTTATTTTCTTAGTCAATCTAGATTGCCTAATATTCAATGTCACTTGTAGGATTCTATTTCCCATATATCATCTCAAGCATCTGTAGCTCATCAATCACAGGATGAAGATTATATTTAGATTCAGCTAATGAGGACTATTGTGTTTTGCTATTAAATACATCTAGTTAATGTCATGGCTTATTTTTGTAATATTAAAATACGAAGTTTCATTGGATCTTTATTTTTGTGCTTGCCAATACATCTAGGATTCTAATGATTTCTATTGATTTTTATCCTCTACTATACTAACAATCTTTTTTTGTAGGTAAGGAGTCTTTAGCTCAAAATGGTAGAGCACCTGAGTTAGTGCCCAGGTTATGGTGGTTTGAATCCACCAAGACTTCGAAAAGTGTCTGCAATGTTCCATACTCTTTTTGTGGGAAACGGAATAGGTAGTCCAGTAAACCTTGTCTAACTAGCTATTGTTCCATACTCTTATTTGTGGCAAATTTAAGTGTCCCTAGACATGGTAGCTTGATTTTTTTGATCACTTGCATTGAAAAATTTCTTGAGAATAGAAACAGATGTAGCACAAAAACAGTCAAGGGGTTATTGGTGATTAGGCAACTAATTGATAGTTCTCTCTTTTAGGTTGTCAGTCAGCATAAAACCTTTAGTTAAAACAGTAAACGTGAATTGATAGTTCTCTCTTTTTGTAAATGTAGAGAAGTGTTAGAAAATATAAGTGGATATGAGGAGGGTTTTCTTAGGTTGTTAGTCAGTATAAAATCTTTAGTTAAACAATGTGTGAATTGGGCATCCTATTTTCCCTTTTTTATCTCAAGATCTGTAGCTTATAGAAACATAAAGAATGCGAAAGAATGGCATAACAGGGAGCTTGCTGTATTTAATCTTTCCTGGATATTATGATCCCATTTGGTTATTCTGCTGGAGAGTTCTCATCTCAGATGATTTGTGGGATGAGTATCGAATATCAGAGTGTTGAGTTGCAACATTTCTCTAAAACTCCAATCTCCTAACTGTGTTAGTCCATCTTACAAGGATGTACTCAGCCAATCAGTTTTAGTTGTCCTCACTATTATGAATGACTCCATGAATGGGTGATGGACTAAAATTTGAGGAGTCGCCTGTGTTATGTTTTAACTCACGTGATGCAGCCGTTATTCAATGGATGGATAAATTTGCTAGGCTTTGGAAGTCCAGTCTACAATGAAATCCTATCCATATTCTAAGGCAATTGGCTCTATCCATATTGGTAGTTCAGATAGTCTTTTATTTATAAGTATTGAGTGCACATTGCAGTTTTAGTCCTTTATTTATTTATTTTTTTTTTGTTGTCAAGGCTTAGTCATGAGTTCCTTCTGTTGGTGTCAGTATGCAAATTTGGGATTAGAAGTTGTTGTAATAGGGTCCCAAGACTGTTTTACTCGTATTTCTATTGTTTTGGGTCTATTTAAACTATTGTAATCTCTTTATTAATTTAGTGTGGATGAATGGAATTTATTTGAGTTTTGAGATTTGTTTGGTTGGTGCTGGGGATATGTTCATCAAGGGGCTGATTTGAGAGCTTTGACAACCTCTCTCTCTCTCTCTCTCTCTCTCTCTCTCTCTCTCTCTCTCTCCCTCTCCCTACTATTGATTCTGTCTTTCCAGATCAGAATCTTTATTTGTGGGTCGGTTTTATTTTTCTGACTTTTCTATCATTGAATATGGTATATCTGAGTTCAGATTTGTTACATCTTTTAAGTCTGAACTTCTGTGATCAGATTCTCTTAAATCTGGTCAATAGACTTGATTAATTTCTATCTGCTACTTATGTGCCTTCTTTTGCTTAGATTTTTAGGATCATACTTAATTGCATCTTAGAATTCAGCAGAGGAAATTCTGTTTCTGGTTTCTTGTGACTGGTCTGAATTCCAAGAACAGTTGGCCATAATTTGTAGGGTTTTGGATTCCTTGGTTTATGGTTATGGGTTTTCTCTTATTCCCTGTTCTGATAATTTTCTGGTTATCAAATTCTGCACAATTTTCAGATCTAAAATTTTATTTAGTCTAATTTTAAACATATGTTTTATCTTCTCATATTCTCCAATTAGTTTCTTTACTTGAATTCATAAATATTTTCAAAATTCCGTGATATCCGCTACTGTTTTAGTAGATATCAGCAAGCTCTATCCCTCTGTTGGGAATTATCAGCAGAAGAATCTTAGGGTTGTTTATGATACCAAGGGATCAAGGATAGGATTTGCAGAAGAGACTTGCAGTTTTATTTAAGAATGAAATTTAAGGAATGAAGGTATAATTGTGAAAATGTTTATTATGTGGGAAATGTCATCCAAAAGTTGTTGTTGATGATAAGGGGTATATCCTAGTCAAGGGGTATATCCTGTGGAACTAACTAATTATCCGACACAGAAGCAGATAAGGGGTATATCCTAGTCAAAATAGTGGTTGTTGATGAGGTTGTTCTTGTAAGTAAAATGCAACTCAGTGTGGTGATTAAATAGTACTTCCCAAGCTAAGTGTATGATCCTCTGATTTGATACTGCTAGGAGCTTCTTGAAGCTTACGTTACCACCCAAAAAAAAAAAAACTGAGCCAAGACATTTTTATGGTACCATCATATGTAACTTTCAATAAATGCACAGCTTGGAGAGGACAATGTAGGATTTTCAACTTACAAATTAGGGTTGGACTCAGAGCATAATGATCTAGTACTTTAATTGAGGTTGGGGTTGGTTGGTTGATCTATGTAACTCAGTTTACATGAACCACTTTGCTCCATCTAATGAAATGTTTGGTACATACAGTTGAGGTTTCGCCCAAGTTTTTAGATGATCTATCCTTTATCTATCCCTTTACAATCTTAGTGCAATACGTGTGAGTCATTTATGACAGTAAATTTGAAAGGGTTCTGACCTCCCTATATTAGATTTGTAACTCTTATTGACTCTTTAAAGCTTGGAGACATGGTCCTAATTTCAATAGAGAGTCCAAAAAAATGTGCTTAGGCTGCCTGAGTTTCGTGGGAAGGGAAGAAAATCTATCTCCCTCATGTTCCATGCTTTGGCATTCAAGATTCTGGAAAATAGGTGTGGTTCCTTCTTGTCTATTCAGTAAGTAAAGGAACTAAATGTGAGCTAGGTTTCTGCCTTTAATTTGACCTGTTATTTCTTACTACTGTGCATTTGCTGTCTGTCCCATGCTTGCTCCAACTTGGTGCTTTGGGCACTAAGGTGTTCACAATTCACAACCCAGAAATCGCACATCTTTGCAAAGTCACCTTGGACTTCCCAGAAGATGCTCGAGTTAGATCAATTATAATTAGCATTTTTAGTTGTGTCTTTGGATTCATGAGAACTTTGGATTAAGAATTAAATCAGAATGTAAAATCAGCTTTCGGCAACTAAACCAAGACTCTGAACAGTTCCTGACATCCTTGGTAACAGCACACAACACTAGAATAATTCTCACTAAGCAATACAGCAAGCATTAGAAGAAAACCCAAAGTCACAACTTAGAAGAAATCCTTCAAACCAGAATCACAGGTGATGTTGTCCTCCAAACAGCAAAAGAAATCAACAGCACATCTTTCTTATCTCACTTCTTAGGAGTTTTCAGCCTATATAGAAGATGGTAGACCCCTGAAATCGATGGTAAATGCTAAGGCTCTTCTGCTTCCTAATTCAAAATGGCCTAAGATTAATCCATTTTGAAACTCACTCAACAGATGTTGAAGCTGCAGACCTTTTATTTCAAAAGAATTCACAAGGGGAATCACCAAATTTGTCATAAAATTAATCGAAAGTTGATGAATATGAAACATAATGAAATATACAAAAACATGCTTCCAGAAGCTTACTAGTGAAACTTGATGAACATAAAAATGACAAAAAAAAAAAAAAAAAAAAACCATTCACAACACTGTACACCACCAACTGCCAAGGGAGAGTAAAGTGCCAGAACCAGTCTCACCCAAAAGGATTCCATCCAAATACTCTCAAATCCATAACTGAACCTTGAAAATGCAATTTCATCCCCAGAAACTATTAAAAAAAAAAAAATCTCAACTCTTGGTAAACCAGCAGAAGCATATGACAACAGTAAGGTAGACCACATTCGTTCACTTTCAAAGTCTTGGTGGATTTGAACCACCATAACCTAGGCATTAGCCCAGGTGCTCTACCATTTTGAGCTAAAGGCTTTTTACCTACAAAAAAGATTGTTGGTACATTATAGTAACAAAGAAACAATCATAATAATAACCCGACATATGATTGTTACATGACGGAACTAACTTCATTAACGAAACAGTAGTTTTATTTACAAGGACGTTACATAGAAGACATAGCATGAAAGAATTAACACCCAAATACAGAGGAAGATGGTTAAACCATAATAAAGGTTGAGCAATGACTGATCCACTACTACTTGGTTCTGCACTTTTGGACTATAGGGTGGTTGACGAATAGCCGAGATGACCCATGTGTTCCTATTAACACTTTCATTTGGATGACATGCTCATGTGTCTACGGTGTCTGTGTAGTTCCTCAACGCTGGTCCAACCAAATAAAAGAGTCTGGATGTTTTTCACCTAACGGACATCTATAAAATCGTCGTCCAGGATTCTTCAACGTTCGAGAAGTCCGAATGACCATCACCCCTTCACCACAGTTACACATCCGCTATTGTGCATCCATTTCTGTGTAAAATGCAATACCCCTAAGAGAAGCTTACATAAAAAAATATCTCCAACAATGACAAAAAAAATCTAATTGACATGTATATTTGATGGACAACTTACAATTACAGAGTATGTAATGCTTAAATTAACATAATATAAGAGAAGATGCCAAAAGGAAACTATTAAAAAAAAAAAATTAAAGGCAGAAAGCAAACATCAAGGTATGGTATCAAGTGAAAGCCATATGTTGAGTCTTTCATTAAAAATAAAAATAAACTCTCTTTCACTTCAATGCAAGAGATGCTTAGCCATGTCCACATTGGTCCCTAACTCTCCTCATGAATGTTTGACACAACTTTGGAAATGTGAGAAATCAACGGGGAAGAACAACCATTTTCCCCTAATATTTCAGCAGTCAAAACCACAGAGCAAAGGATGCAATCAAAAAAATCTATTAAAAATTGGTGATCCAAGTAAAGCAATACTTGGAATGGTTTTGGTGGGGATTTAATCGTACACATAATTAATTAAAAAAAAATTGACATAACAAAAACATCCACAAGATTGCATAAAAATGAAGGAGCTGTTCTTTATACCTTTGCAGTGAAGAAGAAATGTTGGTGTAGCAGGGAGTGACGAACAGAGAGAGAGTCAAGAGCGTGGAACAAATCGAGAGAGTAGGGAGCGACGAACAGAGAGAGAGTCGAGAGAGCAAGTCCGAGTTTTTGGTTACAGAGAGGGTTAGGGCTTCTAGTAATCGAGAGGGAGAGTTAGGGCAGAGAGGAAGAGCTATCGGAGTCGAGCGACAAACAGAGAGAGAGTTGGGAGTGTGGAATAGATCGAGAGAGCAGGGAGTGACGAACAGAAGGAGAGTTGAGAAAGCATGTCCGAGTTTTTGGTTACAGAGAGGGTTAGGGATTCTAGTAACCAAGAGGGAGAGCTAGCAAAGTCGAGCGACGAAGAGAGAGAGAGTCGAGAGCATGGAACAGATCGAGAGAGCAAGGAGCTACGAACAGAGGGAGAGTCGAGATTTTAGGGTTAGGGCTTGTAGTAACCGAGAGGGAGAGTCGAGATCGAGAGAGAGAGAGGCTGAAAGAGAGAGAGAGAGTCGAAAGAGGAGAGAGGGAAAATATTACAGCTTTTATTTCAAAAGGATGAACTGACCCGGTTTGTTCCAGTTTGTTCTCCAATGATTTGATTCAAGATGGTTTTTTCACTGGTTTAAGATTGTGTCATGGTAGATTAATCTGAGCCGCGAATCTGGAATATTACACGTGTCGGTCGCTTGGGGGCCATTGTACAGAATTGTATGAGATCCGAATTTCAGACGATTTCTCTCCAGTCAGGGGGCACTCGGACTTCTTCTTCTCGGGGAATGTCTACTAGCGGATCTGTGATGTGAGTGGTCTAGCTCGATTAGTGGCTCTACAACCTTTTCTAGTTTCTAATGTCCCCTTACTGATTTTTCTTTGCAGGGATTTAACTGGTGATTGAGGCGGCCAGTCGGTTCGAGAGGATGGTCGTGAAGAAGCAGAAAGTTGATCAAGAGGGCCAACAATTATGGGATCAACTGGCTCCAGTATGGGGCCAACTAGAAGCGTTTGCAAAGCAATGTCGAGCTGAGGAATACAAGGCCCTTGCGGCCGAGAAGAGGGCATCTCAGCTAGCGGATGACGTGAGCAAGCAGCTTCTAGCGCATGACCTTATAAAGTCTAAGGAACGTCTACAGGGTGAGGTTGTAGAACTTCAGGAGGATTTTCAGAAAAGGAGTGCAACCCATCATCTCGCCGTCCAAGCCTTGACTGAGCAGCATCATGTCAAGTTGAAGGAGGCCGAGGAGAGATCAGTTGAGAGATATCTGAACTCCCAGGTCAGCCAAGATTGGTTTCTCAACCTCAACACTTCGTCCTTCAACTCAAAGCCAGATTCGGCGGTCAACTTTATTCTGAAGAAGTACCCTCCTCTAGATTTGAGCGACTATGAGCACTACCTCCCCCCTCTTGAATCCTTTATGCTGCTACCAGGTCAATTGATTGTCGAAGTGGGAGAGGAGGTGGACTAAGAGGAGGCCGCTACTCCTATAGGCATGAAGAAGAAGGATCCTCCTGCTGCTCCTTGAGTTTGTGCCTGAGATCCGTCAATGCCTCTGCATTCCTCACCTGCTTTCCTTTTTCTTTTTCTTTTTTTTCTATAACCAGGCCCCTTAGGGTGCATCTTGATATATGATTTTTTTTTTCTTGAGCCCTCTTTGGGTAGCATTGTAATATACCTGAAAAGAGAATGAAATTGTTTTTTCCGTTGTTCTTTATTTATTTATTTATTTATTTTTTGCACGCTTTATTGTTCCAATTGATGTACGGTCCTTAATGCTTAAGGACCTGATGTGCTGTCTTGCTTGACTTAATGTTTAAGGGTTTTGAGGTGTCTGAGGCGAAGCTCGAATTTTACGTGCCTTAACGCTTAAGGGCTTGAGGTATCAAGTCAAAGCTCAGACTTGCATGCCTTAACGCGTTAAGGGCTTGAGGTGTCGAACCAAAGCTCAAACTTGTGTGCCTTAATGTCTAAGGACTTGAGTTGTTGAGCAGAAGCTCGGATTTTGCATGCATTAACGCCTAAGTGCTTGAGGTGTCGAGCCGAAGGTTGAACTTATATGCCTTAATGCCTAAGGGCTTGAGAAAGGAAACTAAATGATCTCCTCACTCATTTAAATTTAACCTTCTTTAAATCAAGTGCAACATCTTTTAACAGTGTTAATTAGTCCTTCAGGAGGAATACTAGCCTAGAGGAAAAAAGTTCAAAAGGACAAGTAATCTACACACAACCTGCTTACAGCATGCTCAGGTGTCATTTGTAATTGAACAAGGTCAACAGATGAGGATACTGATTAAAGGAATCCTAGGAAGAAACATCCTAACATGCCCTAATGAAAATTTTCCTATGACTAACACAAAGATGTCACATTTAAATTATAAAAAAATGTGTTCTCGTGATATTAGTCATGGTTCAAGAAAAGATTCATACTCCAGTAAATCCTTTATTGGACTTTCTTTTAGAGAAAGAACTTATTGTCTGTCTCCTGCTACATCTCATTTTTGGAACGTATCAATTTTTAGGAATGGCAAGTGCCCAATATGTTCTCTAACATCACTAAATAGATCAGACCAAAGACAAGAAAAATTCACCTCATCCTCACTATACCCTTGGCCACTCTTGGGAGCAAACAACATGTCGCCAGTAGCAAGCTCAAAGGCGATGCAAGTGATGGACCATATATCAACAAGGAAGGAAATATCCAGCCCCAAGAATGACCTCAGGAGCCCTATGTTGGATTTATGGGCTAAATTAATTATTCGGGTTGATTAAATGGGTGAGAGTCAAATTGCATGAACCAGTTCGGTCCACTCTCAAGCTTAGGGATATGCTGGCTCAACCCATTGTGGTTTAGGGTTTTGAGTGCAGGACAGTATTATAAATACTAGGTTTTGGGTCCCTACAGTCATTATTCACTCTTCCCCACTTTACCACTAAAGTGAGAGAACCAAGGAGGTTTAAGGGGCTGTAGAAGATCCATAGCCAAGCCAAGAGAACGAAAGTGGGAGTGACCAACATCAATCATCTTCAGCATACTAGATGAAAGGTACAAATCAATCCTCCATAATTTTATTAGATTCGTGTTCTTGTTTTTCCTGTGTGGTTTCCTCAATAGGGTTTCAAACTCAAACCCATTGGGAGTTCTAACAAGTGGTATTAGAGCAGACCACATGGGATAAGAATCGATTGAATTTTTCTTGTACATGAGGATTTTGATTATTACTTAAAACCTGATTTGATTAAAAATCATGAAAATCATAAAAATCGTAATTTTACCATCACTTAAAGATCCAGTATGGGAAAACTTTCTTAACGAAAGTTGTAGATCACGAGAAGACGGTCGCGGCAGTATGCCGCAAGTCACCGAAAACTTCCAGACGCGTCGGCACGCTCCGTTGAAAACCGGCTACTGAAGGAGAGAGAAAAAAAAACGGAGGTGAGTCATCGCCGGTTCAACTCGGAAACCCTACCGATTTGACTCGGGACACAGTGGGTCAACTCATGTGCACTATTTGACTCAGTCAAAGGTTGACCGGGTCGTTGACCAATTGACCCGAATTTGACCCGGAACTCATATGCCCGAACCGGTTGGTTTGGATTGATTTAAAAAAAAAAAAAACTTAAAGGCTTGTTTGGTTTTTATTCCTTTTGCGTTTTTTATTTAAACTACTTTAAATTTCATTTAAAGGTTCGTTTTAAGGCGAAATTGAAATCTGTTTTTTGCGTTGGATTCCTTGGTTCGGGCCACATTTAATGATCTAATTTTTAATATGACATATTTATTTGAAATTTTATGTTGTATTTGGTTTCAATTTGTTCCTTTTGGGTTTTTTTTTATTTAAACTACTTTAAATTTCATTTAAAGGTTCGTTTTAAGGCCAAATTGAAATCTGTTTTTTACGTTGGATTTCTTGTTTCGGGCCACATTTAATGATCTAATTTTTAATATGACATGTTTATTTGAAATTTTATGTTGTATTTAGTTTCAATCATTGAAACAAAATAGCATAAATCAATGCTTTGAAAAATATATATGTTATTGGTTACCATGAAATTGAGAATTTTTTTTTAAATTGAGATATGTTAATATGGAAAAGGGTGTAAGCTTCCGCTCATTCTTAGTTGCAAAGTAATTTTGCTTTAGGAAACCATGAAATGATGAGGTGGAATCCACCAAAGTGGTACATCTTATTATTTCATGATTTTCCACAGGGTAGCAATGTAGGTGACATTTGCCCAAAGGTGATGTCACCAAAGTTAAGAAAATGCCAGTAACCTAGAGGTTCCTAAGCCCAAAGGTGAGGGGATTTCAAAAGTTATTGTTCTTTTCACAGTAAATATTAATTTACAAGAGGACCAGTGCATTCTTAGCCCAAAGGATAGAAATGTAGTTGCGGTTGTGACTCTTGTATGGTTATTGTTGTCCTAGTGACATATTTATATGTATGTTTTGAACATAAAGATATACATCTCCAATAGAAAAGATATGATAGAACTGAGTGAAACCCACCAAAGTGGTACATTCAGTTCGATTGTATCTTCCCCAACAGTAAAGGTGATACTTTCCCAAAGGTTATGTCATCAAGGTTTGAGGATAATCATCCACATTTCAGAAAGAGACATTGAATTTGGAGTTCTTTTGCCCAAAGGTGATTGAATTCCAAAGTTAGTGTTGTTTTCACAGTTAAAAGAAGAATATAAGAGCATCAGCTAATTCCTGTCCCAAAGGATAGGGATACGTTTTTAGTTGTAACTCTTATTTAAAATATATTGATGGTATTACATGCTTTTATATTATGATTTATATTTTGATATTTGGCATATATTGTGCAATACCCTACTTTTTAAACCCGGTCTGATTTCGCAGTTGACCCGGTTTAACCGTGCAGGAACCGAACCAGAGGGAGTTAGAGCGGGTTCTATATGGGCTATGATGGCAAGGGTGACCTTAAACACCGGCTGGCCCGACAAGTCCGAGCCAGTGCCAGAAGAGACGGGAGTGCCCAAGCCGTGTACATGCACCTACCATAAGGCCATGTACTGATAAAGCAAGTATTATAGCCATATTTTAAGGTATATACGTATGCTACATCGTATGTCGGGGGTGGGGTTCGTGCCGAGGCCCGAACCCGGTCAAAATCCCAAGTTTTGGCCCTCAGGTGGGCGGACAGGTGGGTGCACCCACCCACCTGAGTGACCCATCCATGTGCACTGTTCACTTAATTAGGAATTATATATATAGCTTTATGATTTTCTTTTCTTTCCATTTATGACACCCGTACGTTGGTGAGGATAGTAAAGAGGAGAGAGAAAAGAAAGGGAAGAAGAAGGGAAGAGAAGGAAGAGGAAGAAGAGAAGGATTTCAGCGGCGCCGAAGCTTGATCTTCCCATTCCGGCGCCGGAAGAGTAATCTTCAACTTGAGATCTACGGTTGGAGGTAAGAAAAGCTGGGTTCTTTGAACATTCACCATACCCAAGCTTAAACCCTTGATTCGAGTAGGGTTTCTTGAGATCTTGTAAATCCCCTTTGAAATGATGAATCTAAGGTTTAATAGATGATTTATGTGTTGATCTTGAAGGATTTGAAGAGGTATTGATAAGGTGGAAGAAGTATTGTGGGTTTAAAGTGATTTGGAGGGTTTGAGGTTGTTCTTGAGCAAAGAAGGTAAGATGGTTTCCCATCCCTTGAATCTAACCTAGATCTAGGTTAGAACCATCATATAGGACCTTGAAGGTGTGAAGAATGGGTTGGGAAAAGCCCCATTTGAATCCCCAAAGAATGGAGGAAGTTGGGAAAAAACAGGGTTTTTTCCGCCAAGACCGGTGGGTGCAACCGGTGGGCCCCTACCCGCCTGTGGGCACCCACCTGAGAGGGCAAGGGGGCCTTCGGGCACAACCGGCGGGCCCAACCAGCGGGCCAACCGGTGGGCCATCCTACCCACCGGTCCTAGCAGGGGCCCCTAGCCTAACCGGCGGGTGGAACCGGTGGGCCCTACCGGTGGGCCGCTACCCGCCGGTCCAAACCGGTGGGTAGGACCGGTGGGCCAGACTGCCCACCTGTCTGACCCACCCGTGTGGCCCCGAAGGTGATCCTTATGTCCGATTGAACCCAAATCAGACGTGTGACCTTCTTTTAACGTTCTAAACATGATTTTGTCATCGGATCATGTTAATTTTGATTTCAAAATGGTGAAGTACTAACCCCATTCAATTATGTTAGGTTCACCAAATCCTACCCGATTCGCACCGGATCTCACCCGTACCGAATGAGAATCCTTGTATATTACAAGTAAGTGGGGAGAGGACGTTTGGCCTTGTTTCAAGGCATTGTTTGGCATTCATTTAATTATATCTAGTCTAGTCATGCCATCATGAATATGCTATGTAGTTTAGTCATTTCTCACATTGTTATGCATATGTGCTATGTTTACATTCTAAATGCCAATTGAATGAGATGTTTATAAGTTGAATGTAGACATCATGGTGCATGATGCATTGATAGACTAGATGCCGTAGTCGGCTTGAAAACGAGTGCATTGGTGGCCCGTGGAATGGGACACGGAGGCACTATGCAATCGTACTATTGTCATATAGGAGCATGCGGTATTAGGATTTTCACCATCCCGTGCTATGACCCTTCCCAACAGGGGTTAAGGTGTTGGGTTATCATTTGGGGGGAAGCAGTGGTCGTGGGTGTCGGGTCACTATGGCGGTTAGACATAACGCCCGACGAGTCATGTAGGACAGTCGACAACCCCGGTGGTACATTCAAGAGGGTCAATCCTACTGATTTTAAATTGCTGGAGTCAGCACCTTTATTTTCAGTCATTTACATTTCTGTTGAGAGTCGGTGGACGGCATTGTCTTTACTTTTTTGAGTACTCACGGTGGGCCTTCTCCGACAGCCCTATGGGCGTATCGCGGGAGGGAGTTCGCGGCTCGTACCCGGAGTATACGCGCATTGTGGTTGTAGTAGCACTAAAACCAAGGACTTAGTAATGTTGCTTAGGTGGATGTGATTTAAAATGTATAGCATGGCATGTAGTGCATATGATGTGTTTTGATGTTTAGACTGCTGTGTGGTCCATCTTACCACTTACTGAGCTAGTGAGCTCATCCCACATGTGTACCCCTTTTTAGATGATTTTGCAGGTCATACATCTGAGGAGCATGGGGTGGGTCCCACAGTCGAATTTCCTGATGAGGACTGGTGGACCCCTGAGGAGTTAGAGTACGGCACTGACTGCTCGTTGCAGAGTTGTGCTGCGGGACAGCAGTTCTGAGGCCGAGCTGAGCTCCACCTTTGAGGCCGTGCTAAGCTCCACTTCTGAGGCCGAGCTGAGCTCTTCTATGTGATACCGAGCTGAGCTCAACCCTTGATGCCGAGTTGAGCTCTAGCCTTGATACCGAGCCGAGCTCTAGCCTTGATACCGAGCCAAGCTGTGTACTCTGATTGTTTTTGTGGATTTCCTTATGTACTTGATATTTGAATTTTATTCTTTTTGTGTAAATATCATGCCTTCGGGCCCACATGTATATAATTATTGTATCCCAATCCGGGTATCAAGTATCATGGGATTATTCACAGGTAAAACTTAGTCTTCCGCTTATCTGATGAGTTTATATTAGTTGTGCATATGCTGTGGTGGAATACAGTATCTGATGATCCTGGCAGGTTTGGGTTAACCGGTGTTAACCCGGTCACTGGCCCGGTTCTGTGAGAACGGGGTGTGACAAACGGTGGTATCAGAGCGTGATGCTCTACTCCACTCATAGCATACCCTTAGAATCCCATAGACTCTATAATAGGGAAATGGGGTTAGGTTAATGTAAAAGCTTTAAAGATTAAAAGCCAAAGAATGAAGTATTAAAAAAAAAAGGGTTGTATTAGATGTTGCATTCATGGCATGCGTGAGTGTAGATAAAAGGTAATTAAGTTGGTGATATAACCTATCGAGTACTAGTTTGACGAAATTTCGGCAGCATAACGGCGTAAAATGGGATTTCCAAAAATTTAACACAAAAACACCTGATAAACAACATATCCAATACAACAAGGATAAAAAAAAATAGCAAAATACACCACAACTAAACTACACAAGTATTCCACATCTGAATTCACCACAAAATTCACTATCCAAAAATATATTATTCCATAAATGAATCCAGTTACAGCGCAAATACAAGGAATGATAAGAAATGAAATATACAACAAGGTCTACAAAAAAAGGGAAAATAGATAAACAGCTGGTGTGGGCAAGCCAAGCCCTCACTGGTCATCGTCGTCATCATCGATGATCACCACGTTCGCCAGAGGCCGAGAGTTGACGTCGAGGCGGTGATCGTAATAGTCAAACCTCGCGTTCACCAGTCGTACCTCCCTCCAAAGCCGGCCAAAATCTACTGAGATGGCGTTGGCCGTGGTGTCCAAGTCCTGACCCAGCCTGAGGAAGGAATCCTCCAAAGTAGCCTGCCTCTCCAGGATGCGTTCCTCCCTGGAGGCACTCTCGTCTAGCCGTCTCAGTAGCTGAACTTGGCCATCCTGCAAGGCCCGCATGGAGGACATCATGCCCTCGAAGTCGTATGCACCACTCCCAGGTGGTGGGGCTCTATGTGATGAGGCTGCAGCTTTGGAGGAACTGGGACCAGGACCTCTCGACTCCTGAGGCGCCTCCTCAGGGATGCCATCATCCACCAGATCATCCCCCTCATCCTGAGGAACGTAGTCCTCATCCTCCTCACTGGACTCCTCCTCCATGAGGACATCGTCCATAGGGGCAGCCCTCCTACCCCTACCTCTCTGAGCTCCTGCTCTCGGGGGTGTATCCATGAGGGTATGGAGACCCATCCTCAGGAGGTTACTCCTGTCAAACCTATTAGCTAGAGTCTTCCCCTCCTCCCCGCTCAGGTCCACCCCGAAGAACTCGAAGATCCTGGTGAGGATCCTGCCGTAGGGGAATCCTCCATCCTCAAGGTGGGAAGTGTGGTGCTCCATCGTCCTGAGAATGATGTAGGGGAGGCACAAGTGCTCGACACCTCCCTTTGTAGCCGTGTAAATGCAGAACGCAATGAAAGCCACCATGAAACCCACCTGGTTCCGATGACCTCCTCTGGGGAGCAGGTTGAACTAGACCAACTGGGCAAATAGACGAACCTCGGGGTAGAAGGACGTCTCGGACTCTGGACGGGTACTGCTACCGCAGATGGTCTCGTAGATGAAGTCCGGCGTCTCCAAACTCATGAACGGTCCCAGAGGCTTACTCCTGGGAGGACTGTAGTAACGGTGCCTAGCCGCCGATATACCCAGGATGCTGGCCAAGGTACCCACCGTCAGCTGGATGTCTACCCCCTTCACCAAGATGCTAATGGTGAACTCCCCGTATGAATACGACACCTCCAAGTTGCAGTAGAACCGACGGACTAGTTGCTCGTAGCATGGTCGGTCTACATGAAGGATAGAATCCCAGCCCAATGCTGAGAACCTCTCCTGAAGCCGAGCCTTGTGGAAGTCGTCAACCACCATGGTCTTCTCCATCATCACTGACCTCTTCAGGAAAATAGGCCAGTTAGCTGCTGTCTCTGCACTAAGGAAGTGCTCCTCATTATAGTCGGTAGGGTCAAACCGGGCAGGTCTGGGTCTCCTTGTGCGAGGAGCTGAAGAGCTGGTCTCCGCACTCTTCTGTTTAGTAGCGGTGGTCTTACGTCGTACGCCAGAGGAAGATGGTCCTTTGCCGGTGCGAGATGACATCCTGGCAAGAAGAAAAGAAAGTGGGGTTAGTAGAGAATGGAAAATGACAGCATTAGAAAGGAGAAACCCAAAACCCAAATTCATGCAAAATGGGAACGGCGACAAGCTAGAAATGATAGGGAGCTAATGGGTATGATGCACGGTAGGTGACAAAGAGGGGAAACATGCCAAACAATAAAATGACAGCAAAGAGCATATTAACCTGAGAGGATTCAATTGCAACGCGCAAACTCATTCACAATGGGGTAAAAGCTTGAAACCCTAAATCTATAACAAAATGCCATGGTAGTGGGATCATGAAAGCACAAAAACATACCCAAATAGGCTGGGGAAGTCCATAGATACAAGTATGGGATGAAAATCAAGGAACCCAATACAAAAAGAGGGATTTTCATGGGAATACATGGGGATTCCAAGCACAATGGACAATACATGAAATCTATAGCATATCAAGCACAAAACAAGTGAAATGCATCACAAAGGAGTCATCAATTGAAGAAAAGGATCAAAAATTTAAGAAATCCCCAAATTTGGAAACCTAGGGCACGATTTGGGGTTTTCTCTAAATGAAGGGATAAAATCCTAATAAACTACAAACGACCACAGTAGAAACATCACAATCAAATGGAAATGCTATTCTATGGAGAAAAATATGGAAAGACAACCTAAAGTGAAGCTTACACATGCATTTCTACCCCAAGTGGAAATTCTGGAAAAGAGGAGAAGAAGAAACTTACTTGAAGGAGGGAGAGTTAAACCTTCTCGAAAGCGCCGAGTTGATGAGTAGACTCGCGAGTAGAAGCGCCGAGGAGACCTCCAAGATCGCCCAAGGAAGAGAGGGAGAGAGAGAAAGGAGTTGGGGAAGAGACAAGACAGAACAGGGCCCTACAGGCCCTGTTCGTGTTTTTACACCAGCAGGACCGGCGGGTCTGACCGCCGGCCCCTACCCGCCGGTGCAGCCCATCGGTTGTGAAAATTGGGAAATTTTGAAGATTTTTTTTCCCTTCTCTCCTCCTAGCATGATTACATTGTTTCTCATCATTGATGTTATTCCTATATTAATGTGTTATGGTCAAGTGGGACCATTGACGTACCTGTTGGGGCATTGGCCCTGTATCTTGGAAATTAAGTTACGATTTATTGTGGGCTATCATACACTACAATGCCTTATGTGATGGCATATAATTGTGTGCCGAAATCAATTCTCCGGTGTTTAACCAATATGGTGTGTGATATGTTCCAGGTACAGGGATACGATGGTACGCACTAGATCCGGTAGTAATGCCCGAGGTACCTCGCGAGGTCCTCGTCCGGTCGGTCGACCACAAAATCCTAGGGGGTCCCACTCTGTGGGGCAAACCTCACCTCCACCACCTCTAGAGACCCTTGGTCAGGGTGGGGCACATGGGGACCCACCTATGACTACACTCCCAGACCCTCCACCGGTCATTACACCGGGAGATGTTGCTACGATAATTCAGCAGTCACAATAGGCTTTTCAGCAACAAATGCTTCAGCAACAGTAAGCATTTATGACTGCTATCCAGCAACAGTTGGACTTTTCTCAACCGGGTCAGCCTCCCCGGGTACTCACTCCACAGGACCCGCCTGTAGGGTCGGGAACGGGACCACAAGTGGGAGGTACACCTCCAATCCCACCATTCGGTGTTCCTCAATATGGGATGCCTCCTCCATACTCCTACTATCCTGCTTATGCTCCTAACTTCCCGGCGACGAGTAGTACGTCAAGGGTAGTGGAGTCATTCAAGAGGAACTTACCACCTGTATTCTCTAAGGTGGGGAGTGATCCTCTGGAACCGGACCAATGGATCCAAGAATTAGAGAAGATATTTGAGGTGCTTGAGTGCACGGATGCACAGAAACTCATTTGTGCTGGGTTGCAACTCAAGAAAGAGGCAAATTCTTGGTGGCAAGCCTCCAAGCCCATATTGTTGGCTGCCCATCCAGAACCCACTTGGGAGCAGTTCAAGGAGTTGTTCTTGGACAACCATTATCCGTGCAGTTTCAGAGACCGCAAGGAGACTGAGTTCATGGCCTTAACTCAAGGAGGTAAGACTGTCCTTGAGTACCAACAACAATTCGAGAGTTTGTTCCATTTTGCCCCAAGGCATATGAGGACAGCTGAAGAGAAGGCAGCAAGGTTCCTAAAAGGCCTAAAAGCATCTATTGGGTCTGTACTTGAGGTCTTGGATTTGACCGAATATGGCCAGATTGTGCAGAAGGCCAAGACCATGGAGGATAAGCAAAAGGGTGAACAGTCCCTCACTCCTGGACTGTGGAAGAGAACAAATCCATTCCCGAATATGGGAAATTCCTCCAAGGCATACCGCGGATCATACAGTTCTGGGCCTGTGTATAGGCAGCCCTATAGGCCATCTGGCTACC
This sequence comes from Macadamia integrifolia, assembly GCF_013358625.1. NCBI lineage: Eukaryota > Viridiplantae > Streptophyta > Magnoliopsida > Proteales > Proteaceae > Macadamia > Macadamia integrifolia. Next base: position 34,700 of record NW_024870451.1, read on the forward strand.
CTCCTAGACCAGTTGGTGGTTCGGGTTCTACCTCTATTCGTCGGAACACTAGTGTGGCACCTACAGCTCCAAGGCCACCTCGACCTCCATCTGCAAAGGGTCAAGTGCAGAGGGGCCTCGCTCCAGTTCTGACATCTCAGATTCGTTGCTTCAACTGCCATTCATATGGGCATTATGCGAAAGACTGTCGGGCCAGACCAACCTTGCCCTCCAGTCAGCCCTCTGCGTACCGACCTCCTTTAGCTCGGGGAAATCAACCACAGGGAAGGATGTATGCTCTATCAGCCGAGGAAGCTGAGGCCAGTACAGAAGTAGTAGCAGGTACATTTTAAATTAAGAAATTCATTATGATTAATATTGATGACCTGCTGAAATTATATGCATTGTTATACTAGGTATCCTACCCATATCAGGCATACCAGCCTATGTTTTATTCGATTCAGGAGCTACTCATTCATTCGCATCTAAGTGATTTGTAGAGAAACTTGGGATGTCACCCAGGATCCTAGATCATGGAATGATTGTTAGTGTGCCTACTGGTAAAGTTGCACAGTTGAAGGAAGTGTATGGGCCGTGCCCAGTGGAAATTAATGGGAAGAACCTTGATGCACAACTCATTAAGTTTAATATGCAGAGTTTTGATGTTATATTGGGTATGGATTGGTTGTCGGCTCATCGAGCTAATGTGATCTGTGCTGAAAAGCTGATTAGGGTGACAGATGACGAAGGGAAAGAATTGGTATACCGAGCAGATCCAATGAAAAGAGTGAGGAAGGTCCTTGTCTCTGCTCTTCAAGCGGTAAAATTGCTAGAAAGTGGATGTCATGGTTACTTGGCATCGGTACTTGATGTTGATGCAAGGATTACACCTCTAGAAGAGGTAAAGGTGGTTAAAGAGTTTCCCGACGTTTTCCCAGATGATCTGATGCATTTACCACCTGATAGAGAGTTGGAGTTTGCCATAGATTTGACTCCTGGAGTAGCTCCAGTATCTAAGGCTCCATACAGGATGGCACCAGCTGAATTGAAGGAATTGCAGATGCAGTTGCAGGAACTATTGGAAAAGGGGTTTATTCGCCCAAGTGTTTCACCTTGGGGTGCCCCAGTGTTGTTTGTCAAGAAGAAAGATGGCAGTTTGCGTAAGTGCATAGATTACCGGGAGTTGAATAAGTTAACCATTAAGAACCAGTATCCATTGCCACGCATTGATGATCTATTTGACCAGTTGCAGGGAGCCAGAGTATTTTCAAAGATAGACCTTCGGTCCGGCTATTATCAGCTCAAGATAAAGAGCGGTGATATACCCAAAACAGCATTTAGGACTCGATACGGTCACTATGAGTTCCTAGTGTTATCTTTCGGGTTAACCAATGCACCGGCAGCATTCATGGATCTAATGAATCGAGTATTTCAGGATGTGCTCGATAAATGGGTAATTGTTTTTATTGACGACATCTTGATCTACTCCAAGACCGAAGAGGAGCACACTCAACACTTGAGAATGATGTTACAGAGGTTGAGAGAGCAACAGTTGTTTGCCAAGTACAGCAAGTGCGAATTCTGGCTTGAACAAGTTGGATTCCTGGGGCACATAGTGTCCAAAGCCGGAATCGAGGTAGATCCTGCAAAGGTGAAAGCAGTAGTGGAATGGGAAAGCCCCAAGAATGTTACCGAAATTAGAAGCTTCTTGGGTTTGGCTGGATACTACCGTCGCTTCATCGAGAATTTTGCTCGGATCTCGGCGCCAATGACCAAGTTGACTAAAAAGGGTGTGAAATTTGACTGGGCAGAGGAATGTGAGAAGAGCTTCCAGGAATTGAAAGAAAGGTTGGTGACTGCCCCTGTGCTGACTATTCCTGAAGGCACAGGTGGAATGACAGTTTATACCGATGCTTCCAAAGTTGGTTTGGGTTGTGTTCTCATGCAACGCGGTAAGGTAATAGCGTATGCATCCCGACAACTAAAGGAGTATGAGAAGAACTACCCCACTCATGACTTGGAACTAGCTGCAGTCATTTTTGCCCTTAAGATCTGGCGACATTATTTGTATGGGGAGAAGTGTGAGATATACAGTGATCACAAAAGCCTGAAGTACTTCTTCACCCAGAAGGATTTGAACATGAGACAGAGAAGATGGCTTGAACTCATTAAGGATTATGACTGCGATATTCAGTATCATCCCGGCAAGGCTAATGTAGTGGCAGATGCATTGAGTCGGAAGACACAGACTGTGTCGCTCTCATACTTAGCAGTCAGCTCACCACTCGTGCAAGAGGCGATGCTAATGGATGAAACCCTCTTATATGAAGGGGCAACCTTAGAGCTTGAACCTCAACCAAAAAACCTTAAATGGTTGACGGTATCCTTGACGGCTCTACAGGTGCATCCGGCAATTAGGCAAGAGGTAGTAATGAAGCAACCTTTGGATCCTGAATTGCAACGGATCAGAGTTAAGGTTCAAGATCAAACAATGAACGACCCAGATTTTGCTTTACCCAGTGATGGGGCATTGATGTTTCGAGACAGATTGTGTGTACCCGATGATTTGGATATACAAGACAAGATAGTGCGAGAAGCACATAGCTCCGAGTACTCACTTCACCCAGGAAGTACCAAGATGTACAAAGACCTCAAACAAAGTTACTGGTGGCCAAACATGAAAGTCCCCATAGCTTTGTATGTGGTGACTTGTCTTACCTGCCAGAAAGTAAAAGCTGAGAGGCATCGACCTTATGGTACTCTTCAGCCACTCCCAGTACCAGAATGGAAGTGGGAAAGGATTACAATGGACTTCGTCACCGGACTACCAAGTACACCTAAGGGAATGGACGCGATATGGGTAATCGTGGATCGGCTTACCAAGACTGCTCATTTCATTCCCATCAAGACCAAGTTCTCCATGGCCAAACTAGCACAACTTTACATGGACAACATAGTGCGCTTACATGGAGTGCCAGTGAGCATTGTTTCAGATAGGGACCCAAGGTTCAGTTCTAGATTTTGGAAAAGCTTACAGCGTGCCTTGGGATCACAGCTGAATTTGAGTACTGCTTTTCACCCACAGACGGATGGTCAATCGGAGCGAACCATACAGATATTAGAAGACATGCTCAGGGCATGTGTAATGGAGATGAGTGGCAGTTGGGAAGAATATATACCTCTTATGGAGTTTGCATATAACAACAGTTACCAAGCTACAATCGGGATGGCTCCGTATGAGGCGTTATATGGCAGGAAGTGCAGAACTCCTTTGTATTGGGATGAGGTAGGTGAACGTCGAATGTTAGGACCTGAGATGATACAGATGACTTGTGACAAAGTCGACGTTATTAGAGAACGGATTAAAGCAGCTCAGTCCCGTCAAAAGAGCTATGCGGACACCCGCAGAAAAGATATTGAATTTTAGCCAGGAGAAAAGGTATTTCTCAAGATCTCTCCTACTAAAGGGTTGCAAAGGTTTCACAGAAAGGGGAAGTTGAGCCCAAGATACATTGGACCATTTGAGATCTTATCCCGGGTTGGCACAGTAGCCTACATGCTTGCTCTGCCACCTTCACTTGGGGATGTTCACAATGTATTCCATGTATCCATGCTGAAGAGATACGTGCATGATCCATCTCATGTACTACCCATGGAACCAGAGTACCTAGAAGCTGATATGACCAATACAAAACAGCCAGCTGAAATTTTGGACCGGAAGGTGAAAACCCTTCGCAACCGCTCCATTTCCTAAGTAAATGTGCGATGGGCTGATCATTCACTCGAAGAAACATCTTGGGAGGTAGAGGATGAAATGCAAGCCAAGTACCCTCATCTTTTTTATCAACCAGGTACGTAATTTCGAGGATGAAATTTTTCAGAAGGGGGGTAATGTAATACCTTACTTTTTAAACCCGGTCTGATTTCGCGGTTGACCCGGTTTAACCGTGCAGGAACCGAACCAGAGTAAGTTAGAGTGGGTTCCTTATGGGCTATGATGGCAAGGGTGACCTTAAACACCAGCTGGCCCGACAAGTCCGAGCCAGTGCCAGAAGAGACGGGAGTGCCCAAGCCGTGTACATGCACCTACCATAAGGCCATGTATGGATAAAGCAGGTATTATAGTCGTATTTTAAGGTATATACGTATGCTACATCGTATGCCGGGGGTGGGGTTCGTGCCGAGGTCCGAACCCTGTCAAAATCCCAAGTTTTGGCCCTCAGGTGGGCGGACAGGTGGGTGCACCCACCCACCTGAGTGACCCATCCATGTGCACTGTTCACTTATTTAGGAATTATATATATAGCTTTATGATTTTCTTTTCTTTCCATTTATGACACCCGTACGTTGGTGAGGATAGTAAAGAGGAGAGAGAAAAGAAAGGGAAGAAGAAGGGAAGAGAAGGAAGAGGAAGACGAGAAGGATTTCAGTGGCGTCGAAGCTTGATCTTCCCATTCCGGCGCCGGAAGAGTGATCTTCAACTCTAGATCTACATTTGGAGGTAAGCAAAGTCGAGTTCTTTGAACATTCACCATACCCAAGCTTAAACCCTTGATTCGAGTAGGGTTTCTTGAGATCTTGTAAATCTCCTTTGAAATGATGAATCTAAGGTTTAATAGATGATTTATGTGTTGATCTTGAAGGATTTGAAGAGGTATTGACAAGGTGGAAGAAGCATTGTGGGTTTGAAGTGATTTGGAGGGTTTGAAGTTGTTCTTGAGCAAAGAAGGTAAGAGGGTTTCCCATCCCTTGAATCTAACCTAGATCTAGGTTAGAACCATCCTATAAGACCTTGAAGGTGTGAAGAATGGGTTGGGAAAAGCCCCATTTGAATCCCCAAAGAATGGAGGAAGTTGGGAAGAAACAGGGTTTTTCCCGCCAAGACCGGTGGGTGCAACCGGTGGGCCCCTACCCGCCTGTGGGCACCCACCTGAGAGGGCAGGGGGGCCTTCGGGCACAACCGGCGGGCCCAACCGACGGGCCATCCTACCCGCCGGTCCTAGAAGGGGCCCCTGGCCCAATCGGCGGGTGGAACCGGCGGGCCCTACCAGCAGGCCCCTACCCGCCGGTCCAAGCCGGTGGGTAGGACCGGTGGGCCAGACTGCCCACCTGTCTGACCCACCCGTGTGGCCCCGAAGGTGATCCTTATGTCCGATTGAACCCAAATCGGACGTGTGACCTTCTTTTAACGTTCTAAACATGATTTTGTCATCAGATCATGTTAATTTTGATTTCAAAATGGTGAAGTACTAACCCCATTCAATTATGTTAGGTTCACCAAATCCTACCCGATTCGCATCGGATCTCACCCGTACCGAACGGGAATCCTTGTATACTACAAGTAAGTGGGGAGAAGACGTTTGGCCTTGTTTCAAGGCATTGTTTGGCATTCATTTAATTATATCTAGTCTAGTCATGCCATCATGAATATGCTATGTAGTTTAGTCATTTCTCACATTGTTATGCATATGTGCTATGTTTACTTTCTAAATGCCAATTGAATGAGATGTTTATATGTTGAATGTGGACATCATGGTGCACGATGCATTGATAGACTAGATGCCGTAGTCGGCTTGGAAACGAGTGCATTGGTGGCTCATGGAATGGGACACGGAGGCACTATGCAATCGTACTATTGTCATATAGGAGCATGCGGTATTAGGATTTTCACCATCCCGTGCTACGACCCTTCCCAACAGGGGTTAAGGTGTTGGGTTATCATTTGGGGGGAAGCAGTGGTCGCGGTTGTCGGGTCACTGTGGCGGTTAGCCATAACGCCCGGTGGGTCATGTAGGACAGCCGGCAACCCCGGTGGTACATTCAAGAGGGCCAATCGTACTGCTTTTAAATTACTGGAGTCAGCACCTTTATTTTCAGTCATTTACATTTCTGTTGAGAGCCGGTGGATGGCATTGTCTTTACTTTTCCGAGTACTCACGGTGGGCCTTCTCCGACAGCCCTATGGGCGTATCGCGGGAGGGAGTTCGCGGCTCGTACCCGGAGTATACGCGCACTGTGGTTGTAGTAGCACTAAAACCAAGGACTTAGTAATGTTGCTTAGGTGGATGTGATTTAAAATGTATAGCATGGCATGTAGTGCATATGATTGTGTTTTGATGTGTGAACTGCTGTGTGGTCCATCTTACCACTTACTGAGCTAGTGAGCTCATCCCACGTGTACACCCCTTTTTAGATGATTTTGCAGGTCATACATCTGAGGAGCATGGGGTGGGTCCCACAGTCGAGTTTCCTGATGAGGACTGGTGGACCCCTGAGGAGTTAGAGCACGGCACTGACTGCCTCGTGCGAGAGTTGTGCTGCGGGACAGCAGTTCTGAGGCCGAGCTGAGCTCCACTCTTGAGGCCGTGCTGAGCTCCACTTCTGAGGCCGAGCTGAGCTCTACTATGTGATGCCGAGCTGGGGTCAACCCTTGATGCCGAGCTGAGCTCTAGCCTTGATACCGAGCCGAGCTGTGTACTCTGATTGTTTTGGTGGATTTCCTTATGTACTTGATATTTGAATTTTATTCTTTTTGTGTAAATATCATGCCTTCGGGCCCACATGTATATAATTATTGTATCACAATCCGGGTATCAAGTATCATGGGATTATTCACAGGTAAAACTTAGTCTTCCGCTGATCTGATGAGTTTATATTAGTTGTGTGTATGCTGTGGTGGAATACAGTATCTGATGATCCTGGCAGGTTTGGGTTAACCGGTGTTAACCCGGTCACTGGCCCGGTTCTGTGAGAACGGGGTGTGACATATTGTGTTGTTGTTACTGCTGTAGTAAGATGGTCATTCCCTCAAGTTATGTATCTTCCATCCCAATACTCACTGGTAACAACTATCAAAAGTGGGTGGAGGAATTAGAATTGCATTTAGGTCTTCTTGACTTAGACTTGGCACTTAGGGAGCCTAAACTTGAGCCTCTCACAGACTCGAGCAGAAGTGCTGAAAGGACCAAGTTTAAGAAATGGACTAAAGCAAACAGAAAGTGCATATTGGTTTTAAAAAAGGCAGTTCCTGAAATTATACGTGGGAACATAGAGATCAAAGACACTGCAAAAGAATTCCTGGACGCTATTAAAGCTAGATTTCAACACAACAAGAAAGCTGAGAAAACCACATTGATGACCAGGCTAATGAATACAAGGTATGATGGATGTGGGAGTGTTAGAGAATACATTTTGGGTGTAGCTACTGATGCTGGTAAACTTAAGGATCTTGGAATACAGATCGATGAAGAATATATTGTACACATTGCACTGAATACCCTCCCTAGTCAGTATAAGGTTATCCAATCTACCTACATTGCACTGAAGGAAGATTGGAGCCTAAATGAGCTCATTTCCATTTGCACTCAAGAGGAAGAAAAATTGAAACAAACTAGGTTTGAGAGTGCACATGCAACTTTTCACAAGGGATCTTCTGGTGGACCAAGCAGAAGGAACAAAAATTTTTTCAATAGAGGAAGCGTCAAGCCATATGACAGGACTAATAGCTCTCAAGAACTTGACACATCTCAAAAGGCTCAGGATGAAGAGAATACCAACAACGTAGAGTGTTTCTGGTGCCATAAGAAAGGACATGTGAAGAAGGACTGTTTTATTTTCAAGAAATGGTTAGAGAAAAGGAAGAATTCTGGGGTTGATAAGCAGAATGATACTAATAAAGGGTGAGGTAGACTGATCATCAGCAATTGAGAGCAAGTAAAATTTGGTCACATCAAGTAGTTAGGATTTCTTTTGCTACAGTTATTTGAAATGCTTGATTAGTGGGAGTTCTGGTTTTGTTTAGTATTTGTTTATGTTTTGAACCTTAGCCCGTATGTTTTGGGGCACAGTTTGATGAATTATGGTTAAGTTTTAGCATTTACATTATGCACAGTTATTTCTTGAAATATTTGGTTTATGATTTCATTTGAAAATGTTTTTATAGGCAGTAATTGTCTTAGTTATAGGTAATATTTTGCCACAGTTCAAAAGGTAATGTTTGCCACATTTTAAGACAGTATTTGTCACAGCTCATAGGCAATATTTGCCACAGTTTATAGGCGGAAGGCCACAGTTAGATATTAACCACAGATCAAAGGCGATTTGCCACAGTGAAGGTTAATATCTTAGTTAAGGACCTACATAGAATGACAACAGTGTAATTTGAGGATATGTCAATATTTCTATGATGGTATCCCACATAGATTCGTGTTAAGAAACTTACTTATGTTTGTAATAACAGAAAGTTGTATGCCGTATATTGAGGTGTATCTTCTGCTGTTATTCGATGTGAGTGGTTTTTCAACTGAATCACAGTAAGAGTGGTTAATGTAATAAGATTCTATGGCCACACCAATTTAAAAGACATCCTTATAATTAATGTAGCACAAGTGGGAGATTGTTGGATTTATGGGCTAAATTAATTATTCGGGTTGATTAAATGGGTGAGAGTCAAATTGCATGAACCGGTTCGGTCCACTCTCAAGCTTAGGGATATGCTGGCTCGACCCATTGTGGTTTAGGGTTTTGAGTGCAGGACAGTATTATAAATACTAGGTTTTGGGTCCTTACAGCCATTATTCACTCTTCTCCACTTTACCACTAAAGTGAGAGAACCAAGGAGGTTTAAGGGGCTGTAGAAGATCCATAGCCAAGCCAAGAGAGCGAAAGTGGGAGTGACCAACATCAATCATCTTCAGCATACTAGGTGAAAGGTACAAATTGATCCTCCATAATTTTATTAGATTCGTGTTCTTATTTTTCCTGTGTGGTTTCCTCAATAGGGTTTCAAACTCAAACCCATAGGGAGTTCTAACACCCTATACTGTCTTGTTTGAATATCTTCTGTAAATTTTTTATCAACCCAACATGCATTTCCAAAATCCACAATCTTGCACTTAAAATCAATCCCATTCAAGTCCCTGTCATGCTTTAAAGCTCCACACTTTAAGGCTTTCCTTTCTGAGATCTTTGCCACTCCCCTCTTTGCGTTCCTCTTCAGCTGTTTGTCTTTGATAGGATCAATGGTGGAGACAAGACGAATGTTTTCAAGTTTTAAGTCTGGGATTATATTGAGTTCTGTATGCAAGTAATCTAGACCATACAAAATCATCTGCAGATCTCCCTAACCTTGTTCAATTCAACACCCTTATAAAGGTCATATATTGTCAATCGAAGCAAATTGTCAGCAAGAAGCTCAAGAACCGTACCTAGGTGCTGCCCATTTAGGCCCACATGCTTGAAGTGGTCACTTAGTCAAACAATGCAATTGGAACTAGAGGGGTCACCGCTAGCTATTGTGGAGAGGACTTCGATCTCATGGAGAGTAGCTTGAGCAAATTGAGCAGCACTTTTTTGGATCTTAAGAGTTTCAAATCTCTTTAAAACAAATGAAGCAACTATCAGCTTCCACAAGAAATAGAAATCGGGAATGAAATGAGTTTTCCACAAAATGGACCTAAGTTGTTAAAATTGAAACAGGAAAAATAGGATAGAAAAAAAAATATGAAATGGCAAAATTACGAGAGAGATAACAGCTATAGATGTTTGAATCAAACAACAATTGGGAAAAATCTCAGGTGATAAAACAAGTTCAAAAGTAAATACAGCATTTTCCAATGAGATGACTCATGTAGAGTACTTTACCCATCCGTGGGTTGCCTAAACGGTTAGGGTGAATCGGAGATTGTGTGGATGAGTGCTCAGTCCTAACTTCGATTCTCCATTTGTGCATTTGCGATTTAAGTGGAGACCATGGCAGTGGGTTGCTACGCTAGTCTTCCCGAGGATTAGTCGAGGTACACGTAAGCTGACCCAAACACCTTGATTAACAAAAAAAAAAAATACTTTAAGAACAAAAAACCTATCCCACAATCAAAAATTTAAACAGAACAGAAAACTCAACAAATAATTAGCAGATCAGAAACAGAGGGAAAAACCCCATATGAGATAGATATGTAATTTCATTCAATAAAGGAAAATTAAAGAAATCCGAATGGATCAGGTAAGGAATGCAAATAAAATTTGATAAATAGAAGGCATGAATGAAAATGTCAAATGAATTAACAAATTCTAACCAGAGGCCGAAGAAGCAAAATTCACAGAACACCCCATAGTAGAAGAGAACATAAAAAGGCAATCATCTAGAGAAACATAACTAGATTGATTAGGATTGTTTTCTTAGGTTAAGAGAGCTTTAGAGGTTAGGAAATACTCTACCAAAAAGGAAAATGGCATCGTCACTACACATTGTCGTATCACGTAGCGAAATCCTATGAACTTTTAAAAAACGACATTAAAAAATAAAATAAAACAAAAACGAGGTTCACACTATCGGTAGTACGCCATGAATCCTATCTCCGCCGGGACGCCTGTGTTCTGAGTATCCATCTACTTAATGTTCATTTCTTGTTTTTATTATGATTTCCTTTTTGCCAATGACAAGGGGGAGAAATATGTTGAAAAGTACGGAAATATATCTTTGTTGTGCATGAGCTGATTGGAGTTCAGATCTGGGGGATCTCAGTTTTGATTAAAAGCTTCCAAAACCCTGACAACAAATTGATTGTATTCTTGTGGTTAATCTTCACTTTCCAAGGTATGATGATCTTTAAGTAACTTATAATTACTTAATAACAAAGTAAAACAAAAAATAAGAGAAGGAAAAGGGTGAGAAGAGTTTTCAGAAGAAGGGCGGTAGGGGAATGGTTATCTCAACTTGAGTCTCTCACCCTCAACTATGGTTATCTCAACTTGAGTTTCTCACCCTCAACTATCCCAGTTGATGAAACAAATCTATCTCAAGTTTAAGAGTAAGCATTGCTCACAAAATAAATTTTCATTTATTCGTTCTCAAGGTATTACTTCAATGCACCCATCTGTGGGTTGCTCAGACGGTTAGGGCGAATTGGAGACCATGTGCATCAGGTTTGATTCCCCATCTATGCATCTGCGATTTAAGTGGAAACTCTGGCGGTTGGTTGCTGTGCTAGTCTCCCCGAGGATTAGTTAAGGTGCACGTAAGCTAGCCCAGACACCTTAGTTAACAAAAAAAAAAGGGGTATTACTTCAATACTTATATAATAGAATTAGAGTACAACCTTACAATTTAGACACAAAATCAAAATAGAAACTAATTGATTTAAATAATTAAATACTAATTTGTGCACTAAGAAACTAACGTAAGACCCTAGAGGACTCTTCTAGAAAACTAAATCTAACTTTGACTACTTGTTAACAAAGAAACATGAAAATAAAACAAAAAAGGGACCAAATCATTGTTAA
>NW_024870451.1:45978-161622 GCF_013358625.1 Macadamia integrifolia
ATTTGGAAACCTAGGGCACGATTTGGGGTTTTCTCCAAATGAAGGGATAAAATCCTAATAAACTACAAACGACCACAGTAGAAACATCACAATCAAATGGAAATGCTATTCTATGGAGAAAAATATGGAAAGAAAACCTAAAGTGAAGCTTACACATGCATTTCTACCCCAAGTGGAAATTCTGGAAAAGAGGAGAAGAAGAAACTTACTTGAAGGAGGGAGAGTTAAACCTTCTCGAAAGCGCTGAGTTGATGAGTAAACTTGCAAGTAGAGCGCCGAGGAGACCTCCAAGATCGCCCAAGGAAGAGAGGGAGAGAGAGAAAGGAGTTGGGGAAGAGACAAGACAGAACAGGGCCCTACAGGCCCTGTTCGTGTTTTTACACGGGTAGGACCGACGGGTCTGACCGGCGGGCCCCTACCCGCTGGTGCCACCCGCCGGTTTGAGGCACTAGGACCGGTGGGCTCGACCGACGGGCCCCTACCAGCCGGTGCAACCCACCGGTTGTGAAAATTGGGCAATTTTGAAGATTTTTTTTTCTTTTCCCTTCTCTCCTCCTAGCATGATTTACATTGTTTCAATGTGTTATGGTCAAGTGGGACCATTGACGTACCTGTTGGGGCATTGGCCCTGTATCTTGGAAATTAAGTTATGATTTATTGTGGGCTATCATACACTACGATACCTTATGTGATGACATATAATTGTGTGCCGAAATCAATTCTCTGGTGTTTAACCAATATGGTGTGTGATATGTTCCAGGTATAGGGATACGATGGTACGCACTAGATCCGGTAGTAATGCTTGAGGTACCTCGCGGGGTCCTCGTCCGGTCGGTTGACCATAAATCTCAGGGGGTCCCGCTCTGTGGGGTAAAACTCACCTCCACCACCTCCAGAGACCCTTCAGGTCAGGGTGGGGCACATGGGGACCCACCTATGACTGCACTCCCGGACCCTCCACCGGTCATTACACCGGGAGATGTTGCCACTATAATTCAGCAGTCCCAACAGGCTTTTCAGCAACAAATGCTTTAGCAACAGCAAGCATTTATGACTGCTATCCAGCAACAGTTGGACTTTTCTCAACCGGGTCAGCCTCCCCGGGTACTCACTCCACAGGACCTGCCTGTAGGGTCGGGAACGGGACCACAAGTGGGAGGTACACCTCCAATCCCACCATTCGGTGTTCCTCAGTATGGGATACCTCCTCCATACTCCTACTATCCTGCTTATGTTCCTAACTTTCCGGCGACGAGTAATACGTCAAGGGTAGTGGAGTCATTCAAGAGGAACTTACCACCTGTATTCTTTAAGGTGGGGAGTGATCCTCTGGAACTGGACCAATGGATCCAAGAATTAGAGAAGATATTTGAGGTGCTTGAGTGCACGGATGCACAGAAACTCATTTGTGCTGGGTTGCAACTCAAGAAAGAGGCAAATTCTTGGTGGCAAGCCTCCAAGGCCATATTGTTGGCGGCCCATCCAGAACCCACTTGGGAGCAGTTCAAGGAGTTGTTCTTGGATAATCATTATCCGCGCAGCTTCAGAGACCGTAAGGAGACTGAGTTCATGGCCTTAACTCAAGGAGGTAAGACTGTCCTTGAGTACCAACAACAATTCGAGAGTTTGTTCCATTTTTCCCCAAGGCATATGAGGACAGCTGAAGAGAAGGCAGCATGGTTCCTAAAAGTCCTAAAAGCATCTATTGGGTCTGTACTTGAGGTCTTGGATTTGACTGAATATGGCCAGATTGTGCAGAAGGCCAAGACCATGGAGGATAAGCAAAAGGGTGAACAGTCCCTCACCCCTGGACTGTGGAAGAGAACAAATCCATTCCTGGATATAGGAAATTCCTCCAAGGCATACCGCGGATCATACAGTTCTGGGCCTATGTATAGGCAGCCCTATAGGCCATCTGGCTACCCTCCTAGACCAGTTGGTGGTTCGGGTTCCACCTCTATTTGCCCGAACACTAGTGTGGCACCTACAGCTCCAAGGCCACCTCGACCTCCATCTGCAACGGGTCAAGTGCAGAGGGGCCCCACCCCAGTTCCGACGTCTCAGATTTGTTGCTTCAACTGCCATTCATATGGGCATTATGCGAAAGACTATCAGGCAGACCAACCTTGCCCTCCAGTCAGCCCTCTACGTTCTGACCTCTCTTACCTCGAGGGAATCAACCGCAGGGAAGGATGTATGCTCTATCAGCCAAGGAAGCTGAGGCCAGTACAGAAGTAGTGGCAGGTACATTTTAAATTAAGCAGTTCATTATGATTAATATTGATGACCTACTGAAATTATATGCATTATTATACTAGGTATCCTACCCATATCGGGCATACCAACCTATGTTTTATTCGATTCAGGAGCTACTCATTCATTCGCATCTAAGAGATTTGTAGAGAAACTTGGGATGTCACCCAGGATCCTAGATCATGGAATGATTGTTAGTATGCCTACTGGTAAAGTTGCACAGTTGAAGGAAGTGTATGGGCCGTGCCTAGTGGAAATTAGTAGGAAGAACCTTGATGCACAACTCATTAAGTTTAATATACAGAATTTTGATGTTATATTGGGTATGGATTGGTTGTCGGCTCATCGAGCTAATGTGATATGTGCTGAAAAACTAATAAGGGTGACAGATGACGAAGGGAAAGAATTGGCATACCGAGCAGATCCAATGAAAAGAGTGAGGAAGGTCCTTGTCTATGCTCTTCAAGCGGTAAAATTGCTAGAAAGTGGATGTCAAGGGTACTTGGCATCGGTACTTGATGTTGACGCAAGGATTACACCTCTAGAAGAGGTAAAGGTGGTTAAAGAGTTTCCCGACGTTTTCCCAGATGATTTGATGCATTTACCACCTGATAGAGAGTTGGAGTTTGCCATAGATTTGACTCCTGGAGCAGCTCCAGTATCTAAGGCTCCATACAAGATGGCACCAGCTGAATTGAAGGAATTGCAGATGCAGTTGTAGGAACCTTGGGGTGCCCCAGTGTTTTTTGTCAAGAAGAAAGATCACAGTTTGTGTATGTGCGTCGATTACCGGGAGTTGAATAAGTTAACCATTAAGAACCGGTATCCATTGCCACGCATTGATGATTTATTTGATTAGTTGTAGGGAGCCAGAGTATTTTCAAAGATAGACCTTCGGTCTGGCTATTATCAGCTCAAGATAAAGCAGTGATATACCCAAAACAGCATTTAGGACTCGATACGAGCACTATGAGTTCCTAGTGTTATCTTTCGGGTTAACCAATGCACCGGTAGCATTCATGGATCTAATAAATCGAGTATTTCAAGATGTGCTCGATAAATGGGTAATTGTTTTTATTGACGACATCTTGATCTACTCCAAGACCGAAGAGGAGCACACTCAACACTTGAGAATGGTGTTACAGAGGTTGAGAGATCAACAGTTGTTTGCCAAGTACAACAAGTGTGAATTCTGGCTTGAACAAGTTGGATTCCTGGGGAACGTAGTGTCTAAAGCCGGAATCGATGTAGATCCTGCTAAGGTGAAAGAAGTAGTGGAATGGGAAAGCCCCAAGAATGTTACCGAAAGTAGAAGCTTCTTGGGTTTGGCTGGATATTACTGGCGCTTCATTGAGAATTTTGCTCGGATCTCAGTACCAATGACCAAGTTGACTAAAAAGGGTGTGAAATTCGATTGGGCAGTGGAATGTGAGAAGAGCTTCCAGGAATTGAAAGAAAGGTTGGTGACAGCCCCTGTGCTGACTATTCTGGAAGGCTCAGGCGGAATGACAGTCTATACTGATGCTTCCAAAGTTGGTTTGGGTTGTGTTCTCATGCAACGCGGTAAGGTAATAGCGTATGCATCCCGAAAACTAAAGGAGTATGAGAAGAATTACCCAACTTATGACTTGGAACTAGCTGCAGTCATTTTTTCCCTTAAGATCTGGCGACATTATTTGTATGGTGAGAAGTGTGAGATTTATAGTGATCACAAAATCCTGAAGTACTTCTTCACCCAGAAGGATTTGGACATGAGACAGAGGAGATGGTTTGAGCTCATGAAGGATTATGACTGCAACATTCAGTATCATCCCGGCAAGGCTAATGTAGTGGCATATGCATTGAGTTAGAAGACACAGACTGTGTCGCTCTCATACTTAGCAGTCAGCTCACCACTCGTGCAAGAGGCGATGCTACTGGATGAAACCCTCTTATATGAAGGGGCAACCTTAGAGCTTGATCCTCAACCAGAAAACCTTAAATGGTTGACGGTATCCTTGACGGCTGTACAGGTGCATCCGGTAGTTAGGAAAGAGGTACTAATGAAGCAACCTTTGGATCCTGAATTGAAGCGGATCAGAGTTAAGGTTCAAGATCAAACATTGAACGACCCAGATTTTTCTTTAGCCAGTGATGGGGCATTGATGTTTCGAGACAGATTGTGTGTACCCAATGATTTGGATATACAAGACAAGATAGTGCGAGAAGCACATAGCTCTGAGTACTCACTTCACCCAGGAAGTACCAAGATGTACAAAGACCTCAAACAAAGTTACTGGTGGCCAAACATGAAAGTCACCATAGCTTTGTATGTGGC
Source organism: Macadamia integrifolia (assembly GCF_013358625.1). NCBI lineage: Eukaryota > Viridiplantae > Streptophyta > Magnoliopsida > Proteales > Proteaceae > Macadamia > Macadamia integrifolia. The sequence goes on from NW_024870451.1 coordinate 50,549, forward strand.
GACTTATCTTACTTGCCAGAAAGTAAAAGCTGAGAGGCATCGACCTTATGGTACTCTTCAGCCACTCCCAGTACCAGAATAGAAGTGGGAAAGGATTACAATGGACTTCGTCACCGGACTACCAAGTACACCTAAGGGAATGGACGTGATATGGGTAATCGTGGATCAGCTTACCAAGATTGCTCATTTCATTCCCATCAAGACCAAGTTCTCCATGGCCAAACTAGCACAACTTCACATGGACAACATAGTGCACTTACATGGAGTGCTAGTGAGCATTGTTTCAGATAGGGACCCAAGGTTCACTTCCAGATTTTGGAAAAGCTTACAGCGTGCCTTGGGGTCACAGCTGAATTTGAGTACTGCTTTTCACCCACAGACCGATGGTCAGTCGGAGCGAACCATACAGATATTAGAGGACATGCTCAGGGCATGTACAATGGAGATGAGTGGCAGTTGGGAACCGGCGGGCCATCCTACCCACCGGTCCTAGCAGGGGCCCCTGGCTCAACTGGCGGGTGGAACCGGTGAGCCATACCGGCGGGCCCCTACCCACCGGTCCAAACCGGTGGGTAGGACCGATAAGCCAGACTGCCCACCTGTCTGACCCACCCGTGTGGCCCCGAAGGTGATCCTTATGTCCGATTGAACCCAAATCGGACGTGTGACCTTCTTTTAATGTTCTAAACATGATTTTTTCATCGGATCGTGTTATATTTGATTCTAAAATGGTGAAGTACTAACCCTGCTCAATTATGTTAGGTTCACCAAATCCTACCCGATTTGCACTGGATCTCACCTATACCGAACGGGAATCCTTGTATACTACAAGTAAGTGGGGAGAGGACGTTTGGCCTTGTTTGAAGGCATTGTTTGGCATTCATTTAATTATATCTAGTCTAGTCATGCCATCATGAATATGCTATGTAGTTTAGTCATTCCTCACATTGTTATGCATATGTGCTATGTTTACTTTCTAAATGCCAATTGAATGAGATGTTTATATGTTGAATGTGGATATCATGGTGCATGATACATTGATAGACTAGATGCCATAGTTGGCTTGGAAACGAGTGCATTGGTGGCCCATGGAATGGGACACGGAGGCACTATGCAATCGTACTATTGTCATATAGGAGCATGCGGTATTAGGATTTTCACCATCCTGTGCTACGAACCTTCCCAATAAGGGTTAAGGTGTTGGGTTATCATTTGGGGGAAAGCAGTGGTCGCGGGTGTCGGGTCACTATGGCGGTTAGACATAATGCCCGATGAGTTATGTAGGACAGTCGGCAACCCCGGTGGTACATTCAAGAGGGCCAATCGTACTACTTTTAAATTGCTGGAGTCAGCACCTTTATTTTCAGTCATTTACATTTCTGTTGAGAGCTGGTGGATGGTACTGTCTTTACTTTTCCGAGTACTCACGGTGGGCCTTCTCCGACAGCCCTATGGGCGTATCGCGGGAGGGAGTTCGCGGCTCGTACCCAGATTATACGCGCACTGTGGTTGTAGTAGCACTAAAACCAAGGACTTAGTAATGTTGCTTAGGTGGATGTGATTTAAAATGTATAGCATGGCATGTAGTGCATATGATGTGTTTTGATGTGTGGACTGTTGTGTGGTCCATCTTACCACTTACTGAGCTAGTGAGCTCTCCCACGTGTGCACCCCTTTTTAGATGATTTTGCAGGTCATACATCTGAGGAGCATGGGGTGGGTCCCACAGTCGAGTTTCCTGATGAGGATTGGTGGACCCCTGAGGAGTTAGAGCACGGCACTGACTGCTCGTGCGATAGTTGTGCTGCGGGATAGCAGTTCTGAGGCCGAACTGAGCTCCACTCTTGAGGCCGTGCTGAGCTCCATTTCTGTGGCCGAGCTGAGCTCTACTATGTGATGCCGAGCTGTGTACTCTGATTGTTTTGGTGGATTTCCTTATGTACTTGATATTTGAATTTTATTCTTTTTGTGTAAATATCATGCCTTCGGGCCCACATGTATGTAATTATTGTATCACAATCCGGGTATCAAGTATTATGGGATTATTCACAGGTAAACTTTCGCTGATCTGATGAGTTTATATTAGTTGTGTGTATACTGTGGTGGAATACAGTATCTGATGATCCTGGCAGGTTTGGGTTAACCGGTGTTAACCCGGTCACTGGCCCGGTTCTGTGAGAACGGGTTGTGACATTTCCCCTTTCGAACTTATCCACTGGAGTCTTCCCCTCCTCACCACTCAGGTCCACTCCGAAGAAGTCAAAGATCCTAGTGAGGATCCTGCCATATGGAAATCCTCTATCCTCGGGGTGAGAAGTATGGTGCTCCATGGTCTTGAGGATGACGTAAGGAAAGCACAAGTGCTCATCACCCCCCTCTAAAGCCTTATAGATGCAGAAGGCTAAAAAGGCTGCCATGAAGCCCACCTGGTTCCGGTGACCTCCTCTGGGGAGCAAGTTGAACTGGACCAACCGCGCAAACAGACGAACCTCCTGGAAAAATGATGTTTTGGACTCCGGACGCGCACTGCTGCCACAGATGGTCTCATAGATGTAGTTCGGTGTCTCCAAACTCATGAACGGACCCATGGGCTCACTCTTGGGAGGACTGTAGAAACGGTGCCCAGCTGAAGAGATACCCAAAATGCTAGCTAGGGTGTCCACGGTCAGCTGAATGTCCACCCCATTCACCATACTAATTATCACATACTCTCTGTACTGGTAGGAAACCTCCAGGTTGCAGTAGAATCTACGAACCAACTGCTCATAGCACAGACGATCTATGTGGAGGATAGACTGCCAGCCCAGGGTTGTGAACCTCTCCTAAAGCTGAACCTTGTGGAAGTCGTCAACTACCACAGTCTTCTCCATCACTACAGACCTCTTCAGGAAGGCCTGCCAGTTGGTTGCTGCCTCTGAACAGTGGAAGAGATCCTCATCGTAGTCAGAAGGATTAATGGGGGCAGGTCCGGGTCGCCTTGTGCGAGGGGCTGGAGAACTAGTCCTAGCACTCTTCCGTTTGGAAGCGGTGGTCTTACGCCGAGTGCCAGAGGATGTGGGTTCTTTGCCTTTACGAGATGACATCCTGGCAAGAAAAAAAAAAAAGGGGAAAAATGGTGAGTAAGGGAAAAGGGAATAAGTAGATGGGTGAGCAAGAAGAGGAAGCCCCCCCCAAAAAAAATCCAAATTATAGCAAAATAGAAAGGTGACTAAAGGCATATAAAGCATGACAACTAAGGAATGGAAAAAAAAAACCCCAATTCTCAATGTGCAGGATCAATCTAAGAAAATTTTTTAAGAGACTCGCAATAGAGTAAAGCTTGAAGCTACAGGTCTAAGATTGAAATGCCATCATAGTGCAATCAAGAATATGCAAAAAAAAAAAACACCTGCTAATATGCTATTGAGGTCCACAAATATGAAAGGAATGTAAAGAGAATCAAGGAAACCCAACACAAAAAGATCGGTTTTCATGGGAAGAAATGGGAGTTCAAAATACGGGACTTTCTATGATCTCTACAACATGTCAAGTACAAATCAAACATAAGGCATTCCATTTGAGTTATTAATTGGGAAGAAAAGAGCAGAAATTGAAGAAATCCCCAAATTGAGAAAACTAGGGCACAGTTGGGGTTTTCTCTCAAAAAGTGAGAAGTAAATCCTAAAACTAGAAACAAATCACAGGGAGAACATCACATTCACATGAAATCACTATTCTATGGAAAGAAACATGGAAAGGAAGTGAGAATGAAGACCACTCATGAGTTCTACCCCCAAAATGCAAGTTCTAAGAAGAAAATGAGGAAGAAACTTACTTGTAAGTAGAGGAGTTGAATCTTCTCAAAAGCATTGGATCGTTGAGTGAGATCGCGAGTGAAAGCGTCAAGAAGCTCTCCAAAATCGTCCGAGGAAGAGAGAGAGAGAGAGGGAAAAATGAGAGAAATAAGGAAGAACAGGGGCTTAAATACCCTATTCAAAAATTCCGCTAGGGTAGGACCGGCGGGCCAACCTGCCCTCCGATATTAGCCCGCCAATTTAAGATTTGGACCGGTGGGCCGACCGGCGACCCAACCAGCCCACCGATGGCAGCCCGTCAGTTGAGAGAAAACCTGAAAAATGGGATTATTATTTTAGTTATCATTATTTATTAATATTATTACTATTATTATTATTCCTATAATAATATGTTATGGTCAAGTGGGGCCATTGTCATACTTGTTGAAGCACTAGCCCTGTATTTTTGGAATTAAGTTGCGGTTAGTTACAAACTATCATACGTTATAATACCCTACGGGTTGGCATATAATCATGTGCCGATATCAATTCTATAGTGTTTAACCAATGTGGTGTATGATATGTTCTAGGTACAGGGATACGATGGTACGTACTAGATCCGGTAGCAATGCACGAGGTACCCCGCGTGGTCCTCGTCCGGTCGGTCCACCATCGAATCCCAGGAGGTCCCGCTCTGTGGGGAAAACCTCACTTCCACAACCTCCAGAGACCTTTGGTCAGGGTGGGGCACAAGAGGACCCACCTATGACTACACTTCCGGACCCTCCACCGGTTATTACTCCGGGGGATGTTGCTACCATAATTCAGCAGTCACAACAGGCTTTCCAGCAACAAATGCTTCAGCAATAGCAAGCATTTATGACTGCTATTCAGCAACAATTGGACCTTACTCCATCAGGTCAACCTCCCCAGATACTTACTCCCCAAGATCCGCCTGTAGGGTCTGGTACGGAGCCACAAGTGGGAGATACACCTCCAATCCCGCCATTCAGTATTCCTCCGTATGGGGTGCCCCCTCCATACTCTTATTATCTGACTTATGCTCCTAATTACCCACCGATGAATAATACGTCAAAGGTAGTGGAGTCATTCAAGAGGAACTAGCCACCTGTATTCTCTAAGGTGGGGAGTGATCCTCTGGAGCCAGACCAATGGATCCAGGAGCTAGAGAAAATATTTGAGGTGATTTAGTGCACAGATGCACAGAAACTCATTTGTGTGGGGTTGCAACTCAAGAAGGAGGCCAACTCTTGGTGGCAAGCCTCTAAGCCCATATTATTGGCTGCCCATCCGGAACCCACCTGGGAACAGTTCAAGGAGTTGTTCTTGGACAATTATTACCCACGCAACTTCAGAGACCGCAAGGAGACAGAATTTATGGCCTTAACTCAAGGAGGTAAGACTATCCTTGAGTACCAACAGCTTGAGAGCTTGTTCCATTTTGCCCCTTGGCATATGAGGATAGTTGAAGAGAAGGCTGTGAGATTTCTAAAGGGCTTAAAGGCATCCATTGGGTCTGTACTTGAGGTCTTAGATTTGATCGACTATGGCCAAATTATGCAGAAGGCCAAGACCATGGGGGATAAGCAGAAGGGAGAACAATCCCTCACACCTGGAATGTGGAAGAGAACAAATCCATTTCTGGATATGGGTAACTCCTCCAAGGCATACCGTGAGTCGTACAGTTCTGGGCCTACATATAGGCAGCCTTATAGGCCATCTGGCTACCCTCCTCGATCGGCTGGTGGTTTGGGCTCTACATCCTTTCGCCCAAACACTAGTGCAGTACCTATGGTTCCAAGGCCGCCCCGACCTCCATCTTCAACGGGTCAAGTGCAGAGGGGCCCCGCCCCAGTTTCGACATCTTAGATCCGTTGCTTTAACTGCCATTCCTATGGGCACTATACAAAAGACTGTCGGGTCAGACCAGCCTTGCCCTCCAGTCAGCCCTCTGAGTACCGACCTCCCCTAACTCGGGGGAATCAATCGCAGGGAAGGATGTATGCCCTATCAGCTGAGGAAGCTGAGGCCAGCACAGAAGTGGTAGCAGGTACATTTTAAATTTAAGAATTTCCTTATGTTAAATATTGATGACCTGCTGAAATTATATGCGCTGTTACACTAGGTGTCCTACCTATATCAGGCATACTAGCCTATATTTTATTTGATTCAGGAGCTACACATTCATTCGTATCTAAGAGATTTGCTGTGAAACTTGGTATGCCACCCTGGACCCTAGAGCATGGGATGATTGTTAGTATGCCTACTGGTTAAGTTACACAGTTGAAGGAGGTGTATGGGCCGTGCCCAGTGGAAATCAGCGGGAAGAAATTGATGCACAACTCATTAAGTTCAATATGCAGAATTTCGATGTTATACTGGGCATGGATTGGTTGTCGGCTCATCGAGCTAATGTGATGTGTGCTAAAAAGCTGATTAGGGTGACAGATGACGAAGGAAGAGAATTGGTATACCGAGCAGATAAAATGAAACGGGTGAGAAAGGTCCTCATCTCCGCCCTTCAAGCGGTAAAATTGTTGGAGAGTGGATGTCAGGGCTACATAGCATCGGTACTTGATGTTGATGCAAGGATTACACTTCTAGAAGAGGTAAAGGTGGTTAAAGAGTTTCACGACGTCTTTCCAGATGATCTGATGCATTTACTGCCTGATAGAGAGTTGGAGTTTGCCATAGACTTGGTTCCTAGAGCAGCTCCAGTGTCTAAAGCTCCATACAGGATGGCACTAGATGAATTGAAGGAGTTGCAGGAATTATTGGAAAAGGGGTTTATTTTCCCAAGTGTTTCACCTTGGGGTGCCCCAGTGTTGTTTGTCAAGAAGAAAGATGGCAGCTTGCGTATATGCATTGATTACCGGGAATTGAATAAGCTAACCATTAAGAACCGGTATCCATTACCACGCATTGATGATTTATTTGATCAACTGCTGGGTGCAAGGGTATTTTCAAAGATAGACTTTAGATCAAGCTATTATCAGCTCAAGATAAAGAGCAGCGACATACCCAAGACAACATTCAGGACTCGGTATGGTCACTATGAGTTCCTAATGTTATCTTTTGGGTTAACCAATGCACTAGCAGCATTCATGGATTTAATGAATCGAGTATTTCACGATGTCCTCGATAAATGGGTAATTATTTTTATTGATGACATCTTGATCTACTCCAAGACAGAAGATAAGCACACTCAACACTTGAGAATGGTGTTACAGAGGTTGAGAGAACAACGATTGTTTGCCAAATACAGCAAATGTGAATTTTGGCTTGAGCAAGTTGGATTCCTGGGGCACGTAGTGTCTAAGGCCGGAATCGAGGTAGATCCTGATAAGGTGAAAGTTGTAGTAGAATGGGTAAGCCCTAAGAATGTCACTGAAATTAGAAGCTTCTTGGGTTTGGCTGGGTACTACCGGCGCTTTATTGAGAATTTCGCCCGAATCTCAGCACCAATGACTAAATTAACCATAAAGGGTGTGAAATTCGACTGGGTAGAGGAATGTGAGAAGAGTTTCCAGGAATTGAAGAAGAGGTTGGTGTTAGCCCCTGTGTTGACCATCCCTGAAGGCACAGGTGGAATGACAGTCTACACTGATGCTTCCAAAGTTGGATTGGGTTGTGTTCTCATGCAACGCGGAAAGGTGCTAGCGTATGCTTCCCGACAACTAAAGGAGTATGAGAAGAACTACCCCACTCATGACTTGGAACTAGCCGCAGTCATTTTTTCCCTTAAGATTTGGCGACATTATTTGTATGGGGAGAAGTGCGGGATATACAGTGATCACAAAAGCCTTAAGTACTTTTTCACCTAGAAGGATTTGAATATGAGGCAAAGGAGATGGCTTGAGCTCATGAAGGATTATGACTGCGACATTCAGTATCACCCCGGCAAGGCTAATGTAGTGGCAGATGCGTTGAGTCGAAAGGCACAGACTGTGTCACTCTCATACTTAGCAGTCAGCCCACCACTTGTACAAGAGGCGACGCTAATGGATGAAGCTCTCTTATATGAAGGAGCGGCCTTAGAGTTTGAACGTCAACCAGAAAACCTTAAATGGTTGATTGTATCCTTGATGGATCTACAGGTGCATTCGACCATTAGGCAAGAGGTAATAATGAAACAACCTTTGGATCCTGAATTGCAGCAGATCAGAATTAAAGTTCAAGATCAAACAATGAACGACCCAGATTTTGTTTTAGCCAGTGATGGGGCATTGATGTTTCGAGGCAGATTGTGTGTACCCGATGATTTGGATATACAAGACAAGATTGTGCGAGAAGTACATAGCTCCGAGTACTCACTCCACTCAGGAAGTACAAAGTTGTACAAAGACCTCAAACAAAATTACTGGTGGCCAAGCATGAAAGTCACAATAGCTCTGTATGTGGCGACTTGTCTTATGTGCCAAAAAGTAAAAGTTGAGAGGCATCGACCTTATGGTACTCTTCAGCCACTCCCAGTACCAGAATGGAAGTGGGATAGGATTACAATGGACTTCGTCACCGGACTACCATGTACACCTAAGGGGATGGACGCGATATGGGTGATCGTTGATCAGCTTACTAAGACTGCTCATTTCATCCCCATCAAGACCAAGTTCTCTATAGCCAAATTAGCACAACTTTATATGGATAACATAATGCGCTTGCATGGGGTGCCAGTGAGAATTGTGTCAGATAGGGACCCAAGATTCACTTCCAAATTTTGGAAAAGCTTCCAGCATGCCTTAGGATCATAGTTGAATTTGAGTACTGCTTTTCACCCACAGACTGATGGTCAGTCGGAGCGAACCATACAGATATTGGAAGACATGCTCAGGGCATGTACAATAGAAATGTGTGGTAGTTGGGAAGAATATATACCCCTTATGGAGTTTGTCTATAACAACAGTTATCAAGCTACAATTGGGATGGCTTCGTATGAGGCATTGTATGGTAGGAAGTGCAGGACTCCTCTGTATTGGGATGAGGTAGGCGAACGCCGAATGTTAGGAGCTGAAATGATACAGATGACTTGTGACAAGGTCGATATTATTCGAGAACGGATTAAAGCCACTCAGTCTCGTCAAAAGAGCTATGCAGACACCCGCAGAAAATACATTGAATTTCAGCCAGGAGAAAAGGTATTTCTCAAGATCTCTCCTACTAAAGGGTTGTAAAGGTTTCACAGAAAGGGGAAGTTGAGCCCAAGATACATTGGACCATTTGAGATCTTAGCCTGGGTTGGCTCAGTAGCCTATATGCTTGCTCTGCCACCTTCACTCGGGGATGTTCATAATATATTTCATGTATCCATGCTGAAGTGATAAGTTCATGATCCCTCTCATGTATTACCCATGGAACCAGAATATCTGGAAGCTGACATGACCTATACAGAGCAGCCGGCTAAAATTTTGGACCGAAAGGTGAAGACCCTTCGCAACCGCTCTATTTCCTATGTAAAGGTGCGATGGGAAAATCATTCCCTTGAAGAAGCATCTTGGGAGAAAGAGGATGAAATCCAAGCCGAGTACCCTCATCCTTTTGAACAACCAGGTACGCCAATTTCGAGGATGAAATTTTCAGAAAGGGGGGGGGTAAATGTAATACCCTACTTATGAAACCTGGTCTGATTACACGGTTGACCCGATTTAACCATGCAGGACCCGAACTGGAGAGAGTTAAGGCGGGTTCCTTATGGACCATGATGGCAAGGGTGACCTTAAACACCGGTTGGCCAGACAAGTCCAAGCCAGTGCCAGAGGAGACGGGAGTACCCAAGCCTTGTATCTGCATATATCATAAGGCCATATACGGATAAGGTAGGTATGTAGCCATATCTTAAGGCGCATACGTATAATACATCTTATGCCAAGAGTGAGATTTGTGCCGAGGGCCGAATTCTGTCAAAATCCCACTTGTTGGCCAAGTTTTGGCCCTCAGGTGGGCGGTCACAGGTGGGTGCATCCACCCACCTGAGTAACCCACCCATGTGATTACTTAGTTATTTTAGGAAGTATAAATAGCATTTATGTTTTCCTTTTTCTTTTCTCATTTATGACACTCGGACGTTTGGTGAGAAGAGTAAAGAGGAGAGAGAAAAGAAGGGAAAGAAGAGGAGAAGAGAAGGAAGAGGAAGAAGAGATGGATTTCAGCGGTGCCAAGGCTTGATCTTCCCATTCCGAAGCTGGAAGAGTGATCTCCAACACTAGATCTAGTTTAGAGGTGAGCAAAGACTAGGTTCCTTAAACTTTCACCATACCCAAGTAAAACCCTTGATTTGGGTAGGGTTTCTTGAGGTCTTGTAAATCCCCCTTGAGATGATGAATCTAAGGTTTAATAGATGATCTATGTGTTGATTTTGAAGGATTTGAAGGATTTGAAGAAGTGTTTACAAGGTTGGAGAAGCATTGTTGATTTGAAGTGATTTTGGGGTTTTGAAGGAGTTCTTGTGCAAAGAAGGTAAGATGGCTTTCCATTCCTTAAATCTAACCTAGATCTAGGTTAGAACCACCTTATGAGACCTTGAATGTGTGGAGTATGGGTTTGGAAGAGCCCCACTTGATTCCCCAAAGGTTGGGGAAGGTTTTAGGTGAAAATGGCATTTTCCCGCCAAGACCGGTGGGCCATTTGGCCCGCCTGAGGGCACCCGCCTGAGAGGGCAGACCCTCAGGGCCAACCGGTGGGCCAGACCGGTGGGCCGACCTGCCAGTCGGTCTTAATAGAACCCTCAGGCCCAATTGGTGGGCCAAACCAGTGGGCCGACCTGTGGGCTGACTTACCCGTCGGTCAGGACCAGTGGGTCTGACTGGTGGGTCAGACAGGTGGGCTGTCCGACCCACCCGAGAGGCTCCAACCGAGATTTTTACGTTCGATTGGACCCAAAACCGACGTACGACCTTCTTTTAGGATTCTAAACATGATTTTGTCATTGGATCGTGTTGATTTTGATCCCAAAGTGGTGAAATACTAACCTCGGTCACTTATGATAGGTTCACCAAATCTTACGTTTCTTGCACCGAATCTCACCCGTACCGAGCGTGAGACCTTGTACACTACAGGTAAGTGGGGAGAGGACGTTTGGCCTTGTTTCAAGGCATTGTTTGGCATTCATTTAATTGTATCTAGACTAGCCATGTCATCATGAAAATGCTATGTAGATTAGTCATCCTCACATTGTTATGCCATGGGTGCTGTGTTTATTTTCTAAATACCAAGTGATGATATACTTATGTGATGAATGTTGCTATCATTGTGCATGATGCATTAATAGACTAGATGCCGTAGTCGGCTTAGAAACGAGTGCATTGGTGGCTTGTGGTATGGGACGCGGTGGCACTATACAATGGTACTATTATCATATAGGAGCATGCGATTTAGGATTATCATCTTCCCGTACTACGACTCTTCCCAACAGGGGTTAAGGTATTGGGTTATCATCTGGCGGGAAGCAGTGGTCGCGGTTGTTGGGTCACTATGACGGTTAGACATACGCCCGACTGGTTATTAGGATAGTCGGCAACCGCGGTGGTATATTCAAGAGGGCCAATCGTACTGCTTTTAAATTGCTGGAGTCAGCACCTTTAATTTCTATCATTTACTTTATGTTGAGAGCCGGTAGTCGGCATGTTTTATTTTTTTGAGTACTCACGGTGGGCCTTCTCCGACAGCCCTATGGGCGTATCACTGGATGGAGTTCACTGCTGGTACTCGTAGTTTACGCGCACTGTGGTTGTAGTAGCACTAAACCAAAGACTTAGTAATGTTGCTTAGGTGGATGTGATTAAAAATGTATTGCTTAGCATATAGTGCATATGGTTGTGATTTGTTGTGTGGACTGCTGTGTGGTCCTTCTTTCCACTTACTGAGCTAGTGAGCTCATCCCACGTGTGCACCTCTTTTAGATGATTTTGCAGGTCATCCATCTGAAGAGCACTGGTCGGGTCCCATGGCTGAGTTCCCTAAAGAGGATTGGTGGATCCCTGAGGAGTTAGAGCACGGCACGGATTGCTCATACGAGGGCTATGCTGCGGGACCGCAGTTCTGATATTGAGCTGAGCTCTACCCTTTGATACCGAGCTGAGCTCTAACCTTTGATACCGAGCTGAGCTCTACATTTGTTACCGAGCTGAGCTGTACTATTTGATTTTTTTGATGATTCCTTTTGAGTACTTGATATGTAAATTGTATTCTTTTTGTGTAAATATCATGCCTTCGGGCCCACATGTACTTAACTATTGTATTACAATTTGGGTATCAAGTATTATGGGAATATTCACAGGTAAACCAAGTCTTCCGCTGAACTGATGAGCACTTTCTTAGTTGTGTGTATGCCGTGGTGGAATACTGTATCAGATGATCCTGGCAGGTTTGGGTTAACTGGTGTTAACCCGGTCACTGGCCCGGTTCTGTGTGAACAGGGTGTGACAAAGATTGTCCAGTAGGTTCTCATTGATAATGGATCTACTTTGAACGTACTACCCCTAAGATCAACAAAAAAGTATCTGTGTTAACATGGGAGAGATGATGTCACACCCCGTTCTCACAGAACCGGGCCAGTGACCGGGTTAACACCGGTTAACCAAAACCTGCCAGGATCATCAGATACTGTATTCCACCACAGCATACACACAGCTAATATAAACTCATCAGATCAGCGGAAGACTAAGTTTTACCTGTGAATAATCCCATAATACTTGATACCCGGATTGTGATACAATAATAATATACATGTGGGCCCGAAGGCATGATATTTACACAATAAAAATAAAATTCAAATATCAAGTACATAAGGAAATCCACCAAAACAATCAGAGTACACAGCTCGGCTCGGTATCAAGGCTAGAGCTCAGCTCGGCATCAAGGGTTCAGCCCAGCTCGGCGTCACATAGAAGAGCTCAGCTCGGCCTCAGAAGTGGAGCTCAACACGGCCTTAAAGGTGGAGCTCAGCTCGGCCTCAGAACTGCTGTCCCGCAGCACAACTCTCGCACAAGTAGTCAGTGCTGTGCTCTAACTCCTCAGGGGTCCACCGGTCCTCTTCAGGAAACTTGACTGTGGGACCCACCCCGTGCTCCTCAGATGTATGACCTGCAAAATCATCTAAAAATGGGTGTACACGTGGGAGAGCTCACTATCTCAGTAAGTGGTAAGATGGACCACACAGCAGTCCACACATCAAAACACATCATATGCACTACATGCCATGCTATACATTTTAAATCACATCCACCTAAGCAACATTACTAAGTCCTTGGTTTTAGTGCTATTACAACCACAGTGCGCGTATACTCCGGGTACGAGCCACGAACTCCCTCCCGCGATATGCCCATAGGGCTGTCGGAGAAGGCCCACCGTGAGTACTCGAAAAAGTAAAGACAATGCCGTCCACCGGCTCTCAACAGAAATGTAAATGACTGAAAATAAAGGTGCTGACTCTAGCAATTTAAAAGCAGTACGATTGGCCCTCTTGAATGTACCACCGGGGTTACCGGCTGTCCTACATGACCCGTCAGGTGTTATGTCTAACCGCCACAGTGACCCGACGACCGCGACCACTGCTTCCCCCCAAATGATAACCCAACACCTTAACCCATGTTGGGAAGGGTCGTAGCACGGGATAGTGAAAATCCTAATACCGCATGCTCCTATATGACAATAGTACGATTGCATAGTGCCTCTGTGTCCCATTCCAAGGGCCACCAATGCACTCGTTTTCAAGCCGACTACGGCATCTAGTCTATCAATGCATCATGCACCATGATGTCCACATTCAATATATAAACATCTCATTCAATTGGCATTTAGAAAGTAAACATAGCACATATGCATAACAATGTGAGGAATGACTAATCTACATAGCATATTCATGATGGCATGACTAGACTAGATATAATTAAATGAATGCCAAACAATGCCTTGAAACAAGGCCAAACGTCCTCTCCCCACTTACCTGTAGCATACAAGGATTCCCATTCGGTACGGGTGAGATCCGGTGCGAATCGGGTAGGATTTGGTGAATCTAACATAATTGAGCGGGGTTAGTACTTCACCATTTGGAATCAAAATTAACGAGATTCGATGACAAAATCATGTTTAGAACGTCAAAAGAAGGTCACACGTCCGATTTGGGTCCAATCGGACGTAAGAATCACCTTCCGGGCAGTCTGGCCCACCGGTCCTACCCACAGGTTTGGACTGACGGGTAGGGGCCCACCGGTTCCACCCGCCGGTTGGGCCAGGGGCCCCTGCTAGGACCGGCGGGTAGGATGGCCCGCCGGTTGGCCTGCCGGTTGGGCCCGTCGGTTGTACCCGAAGGCCCCCCTGCCCTCTCAGGTGGGTGCCCACAGGCGGGTAGGGGCCCACCGGTTGCACCCACCGGTCTTGGCGGGAAAAACCCTGTTTCTTCCCAACTTCCTCCATTCTTTGGGGATTCAAATGGGGCTTTTTCCCACCCATTCTTCACACCTTCAAGGTCCTATAGGATGGTTCTAACCTAGATCTAGGTTAGATTCAAGTGATGGGAAACCATCTTACCTTCTTTGCTCAAGAACGACTTCAAACCCTCAAATCACTTCAAACCCACAATGCTTCTTCCACCTTGTCAATACCTCTTCAAATCCTTCAAGATCAACACATAAATCATCTATTAAACCTTAGATTCATCATTTCAAAGGGGATTTACAAGATCTCAAGAAACCCTACTCGAATCAAGGGTTTAAGCTTGGGTATGGTGAATGTTCAAAGAACCCGACTTTGCTTACCTCCAAATGTAAATCTAGAGTTGAAGATCACTCTTTCGGCACCGGAATGGGAAGATCAAGCTTCGGCGCCGCTGAAATCCTTCTCTTCTTCCTCTTCCTTCTCTTCCCTTCTTCTTCTTCCCTTTTTTTTCTCTCTCCTCTTTACTATCCTCACCAACGTACGGGTGTCATAAATGAAAAGAAAAGAAAATCATAAAGCTATATATATAATTCCTAAATAAGTGAATAGTGCACATGGATGGGTCACTCAGGTGGGTGGGTGCACCCACCTGTCCGCCCACCTGAGGGCCAAAACTTGGGATTTTGACAGGGTTCGGGCCTCGGCACGAACCCCACCCCTGGCATACGATGTAGCATACGTATATATCTTAAAATACGGCTATAATACCTGCTTTATCCGTACATGGCCTTATGGTAGGTGCATGTACACGGCTTGGGCACTCCCGTCTCTTCTGGCACTGGCTCGGACTTGTCGGGCCAGCCGGTGTTTAAGGTCACCCTTGCCATCATAGCCCATAAGGAACCCGCTCTAACTCCCTCTGGTTCGGTTCCTGCACGGTTAAATCGGTTCAACCGCGAAATCAGACCGGGCTTAAGAAGTAGGGTATTACATTACCCCCCCTCTGAAAAATTTCGTCCTCGAAATTGCGTACCTGGTTGATCAAAAAGATGAGGGTACTTGGCTTGCATTTCATCCTCTACCTCCCAAGATGCTTCTTCAAGTGAATGATCAGCCCATCGCACCTTTACATAGGAAATGGAGTGGTTGCGAAGGGTTTTCACCTTTCGGTCCAAAATTTCAGCTGGCTGTTCTGTATAGGTCATATAAGCTTCTAGGTACTCTGGTTCCAGGGGTAATACATGAGATGGATCATGCACGTATCTCTTCAGCATGGATACATGGAATACATTGTGAACATCCCCAAGTGAAGGTGGCAGCGCAAGCATGTAGGCTACTGAGCCCACCCGGGATAAGATCTCAAATGGTCCAATGTATCTTGGGCTCAACTTCCCCTTTCTGTGAAACCTTTGCAACCCTTTAGTAGGAGAGATCTTGAGAAATACCTTTTCTCCTGGATAAAATTCAATGTCTTTTCTGCGGGTGTCCGCATAGCTCTTTTGACGGGACTGAGCTGCTTTAATCCGTTCTCTAATAACCTCGACTTTGTCACAAGTCATCTGTATCATGTCAGGTCCTAACATTCGACGTTCACCTACCTCATCTCAATACAAAGGAGTTCTGCACTTCCTACCATATAACGCCTCATAGGGTGCCATCCCGATTGTAGCTTGGTAACTATTGTTATATGCAAACTCCATAAGAGGTATATATTCTTCCCAACTGCCACTCATCTCCATTGCACATGCCCTGAGCATGTCTTCTAATATCTGTATGGTTCGCTCCGACTGACCATCCGTCTGTGGGTGAAAAGCAGTACTCAAATTCAGCTATGATCCCAAGGCACGCTGTAAGCTTTTCCAAAATCTAGAAGTGAACCTTGGGTCCCTATTTGAAACAATGCTCACTGGCACTCCATGTAAGCGCACTATGTTGTCCATGTAAAGTTGTGCTAGTTTGGCCATAGAGAACTTGGTCTTGATGAGAATGAAATGAGCAATCTTGGTAAGCCGATCCATGATTACCCATATCGCGTCCATTCCCTTAGGTGTACTTGGTAGTCCGGTGACGAAGTCCATTGTAATCCTTTCTCACTTCCATTCTGGTACTGGGAGTGGCTGAAGAGCACCATAAGGTCGATGCCTCTCAGCTTTTACTTTCTGGCAGGTAAGACAAGTCGCCACATACAAAGCTATGGTGACTTTCATGTTTGGCCACCAGTAACTTTGTTTGAGGTCTTTGTACATCTTGGTACTTCCTGGGTGAAGTGAGTACTCGGAGCTATGTGCTTCTCGCACTATCTTGTCTTGTATATCCAAATCATCGGGTACATACAATCTGTCTCGAAACATCAATGCCCCATCACTGGCTAAAGCAAAATCTGGGTCGTTCATTGTTTGATCTTGAACCTTAACTCTGATCCGCTGCAATTCAGGATCCAAATATTGCTTCATTATCACCTCTTGCCTAATCGCCGGATGCATCTGTAGAGCCGTCAAGGATACCGTCAACCATTTAAGGTTTTCTGGTTGAGGTTCAAGCTCTAAGGTTGCCCCTTCATATAAGAGGGTTTCATCCATTAGCATCGCCTCTTGCACGAGTGGTGAGCTGACTGCTAAGTATGAGAGCGACACAGTCTGTGTCTTCTGACTCAATGCATCTGCCACTACATTAGCCTTGCCGGGATGATACTGAATGTCGCAGTCATAATCCTTCATGAGCTCAAGCCATCTCCTCTGTCTCATGTTCAAATCCTTCTGGGTGAAGAAGTACTTCAGGCTTTTGTGATCACTGTATATCTCACACTTTTCACCATACAAATAATGTCGCCAGATCTTAAGGGCAAAAATGACTGCAGCTAGTTCCAAGTCATGAGTTGGGTAATTCTTCTCATACTCCTTTAGTTGTCGGGATGCATACGCTATTACCTTACCGCGTTGCATGAGAACACAACCCAAACCAACTTTGGAAGCATCGGTATAGACTGTCATTCCGCTTTAGCCTTCTGGAATAGTCAGCATAGGGGCAGTCACCAACCTTTCTTTCAATTCCTGGAAGCTCTTCTCATATTCATCTGCCCAGTCGAATTTCACACCCTTTTTAGTCAACTTGGTCATTGGTGCTGAGATCTGAGCAAAATTCTCAATGAAGCGCCGGTAATATCCAGCCAAACCCAAGAAGCTTCTAATTTCGATAACATTCTTGGGGCTTTCCCATTCCACTACTGCTTTCACCTAAGCAGGATCTACTTCGATTCTGGCTTTAGACACTACGTGCCCCAGGAATCCAACTTGTTCAAGCCAGAATTCACACTTTCTGTACTTGGCAAACAACTGTTGATCTCTCAACCTCTGTAACACCATTCTCAAGTGTTGAGTGTGCTCCTCTTCGGTCTTGGAGTTGATCAAGATGTCGTCAATAAAAACAATTACCCATTTATCGAGCAAATCCTGAAATACTCGATTCATTAGATCCATGAATGCTGCCGGTGCATTGGTTAACCCGAAAGATAACACTAGGAACTCATAGTGCCCGTATCGAGTCCTAAATGCTGTTTTGGGTATATCACTGCTCTTTATCTTGAGCTGATAATAGCCAGACCGAAGGTCTATCTTTGAAAATACTCTGGCTCCCTGCAACTGATCAAATAAATCATCAATGCGTGGCAGTGGATACCGGTTCTTAATGGTTAACTTATTCAACTCCCGGTAATCGATGAACATACACAAACTGCCATCTTTCTTCTTGACAAACAACACTGGGGCACCCCAAGGTGAAACACTTGGGCCAATAAACCCCTTTTCCAATAGTTCCTGCAACTGCATCTGCAATTCCTTCAATTCAGCTTGTGCCATCCTGTATGGAGCCTTAGATACTGGAGCTGCTCCAGGAGTCAAATCTATGGCAAACTCCAACTCTCTATCAGGTGGTAAATGCATCAAATCATCTGGGAAAACGTCGGGAAACTCTTTAACCACCTTTATCTCTTCTAGAGGTGTAATCCTTGCATCAACATCAAGTACCGATGCCAAGTAACCATGACATCCACTTTTTAGCAATTTTACCGCTTGAAGAGCAGAGACAAGGATCTTCCTCACTCTTTTCATTGGATTTGCTCGGTATACCAATTCTTTCCCTTCATCATCTGTCACCCTTATTAGTTTTTCAGCACAGATCACATTAGCTCGATGAGCCGACAACCAATCCATACCTAATATAACATCAAAATTCTGCATATTAAACTTAATGAGTTGTGCATCAAGGTTCTTCCTACTAATTTCCACTGGGCACGGCCCATACACTTCCTTCAACTGTGCAACTTTACCAGTAGGCATACTAACAATCATTCCATGATCTAGGATCCTGGGTGACATCCCAAGTTTCTCTACAAATCTCTTAGATGCGAATGAATGAGTAGCTCCTGAATCGAATAAAACATAGGCTGGTATGCCTGATATGGGTAGGATACCTAGTATAACAATCTTGGTTTTAAGTATCTCCGATACCGATACCGATACGATACCCTCCGATACGTATCTTAAATTTAGTCGGCCGATATGATACACACAGATACGATACATTGAATTTTTTAAATCATTTCGTATTGATATATATCCTACAATACATACCGATATGCATCAATACACCACTAATACACATCGATACGATACGACTCTATGAAAAATATAAAATTGAGGTAAAATATACGTTTCGGTATGTATTGGTATGTATTGGTGAGTATCGATATGTATTGATCAGTACGTATCGGTATATATCAGCACGTATCGGTGAGTATCGATATATATATATATCGGCACGTATCGGTGTGTATCGATACGTATCGGCACTACGGTCATATAATGGCCAATATGGGTAATTTTTCAGAAAAAAATGATTTTTTGAAGGGTTTTTGTTCCAATGTTGCTGTCAGCCATATTTCTCTCTAACTAAAGTGGAAATCAAGGTTGGGATTTTACATTTATGGGACAACTACAGACCTTGAATTCTTAGTACGATATCCTCAATTTAGTGTTTATGCATAATACATGTTATCAATAGCTTTTTTTAACAAATTCTTTATGCAAAAGTGTTTAAAAAAATGTTTCCTATCCATTTATGTGTGTATCTTTAGTGTATCTTAGTGTATCTCTGATACGATACGATACCCTCCAAAACGTATCTTAATTTTGGCCGACCGATATGGTAACCGATACCGATACTTTAATCCTTGATAACAATGCATATAATTTTAGTAGGTCATCAATATTAATCATAATGAACTGCTTAATTTAAAATGTACCTGCCACTACTTCTGTACTGGCCTCAGCTTCCTCGGCTGATAGAGCATACATCCTTCCCTGCGGTTGATTCCCTCGAGGTAAGGGAGGTCGGAACGCAGAGGGCTGACTAGAGGGCAAGGTTGGTCTGGCCCAACAGTCTTTCGCATAATGCCCATATGAATGGCAGTTGAAGCAACGAATCTGAGACGTCGGAACTGGGGCGGGGCCCCTCTGCACTTGACCCGTTGCAGATGGAGGTCGAGGTGCCACACTAGTGTTCAGGCGAATAGAGGTGGAACCTAAACCACCAACTGGTCTAGGAGGGTAGCCAGATGGCCTATAGGGCTGCCTATACATACGCCCAGAACTGTATGATCCGCGGTATGCCTTGGAGGAATTTCTCATATCCGGGAATGGATTTGTTCTCTTCCACAGTCCAGGGGTGAGGGACTGTTCACCCTTTTGCTTATCCTCCATGG
This sequence comes from Macadamia integrifolia, assembly GCF_013358625.1. Classification (NCBI taxonomy): domain Eukaryota; kingdom Viridiplantae; phylum Streptophyta; class Magnoliopsida; order Proteales; family Proteaceae; genus Macadamia; species Macadamia integrifolia. The sequence goes on from NW_024870451.1 coordinate 70,472, forward strand.
TCTTGGCCTTCTGCACAATTTGGCCATATTCGGTCAAATCCAATACCTTAAGTACAGACCCAATAGATGCTTTTAGGCCTTTTAGGAACCTTGCTGCCTTCTCTTCGGCTGTCCTCATATGCCTTGGGGCAAAATGGAACAGACTCTCGAATTGTTGTTGGTACTCAAGGACAGTCTTACCTCCTTGAGTTAAGGTCATGAACTCTGTCTCCTTGCGGTTCCTGAAGCTGCGTGGATAATGATTATCCAAGAACAACTCCTTGAACTGCTCCCAAGTGGGTTCTGGATGGGCCACCAATAATATGGGCTTGGAGGCTTGCCACCAAGAATTTGCCTCTTTCTTGAGTTGTAACCCAGCACAAATGAGTTTCTGTGCATCCGTGAACTCAAGCACCTCAAATATCTTCTCTAATTCTTGGATCCATTGGTCCGGCTCCAGAGGATCACTCCCCACCTTAGAGAATACAGGTGGTAAGTTCCTCTTGAATGACTCCACTACCCTTGACGTATTACTCGTCGCCGGGAAGTTAGGAGCATAAGCAGGATAGACGGAGTATGGAGGAGGCATCCCATACTGAGGAACACCGAATGGTGGGATTGGAGGTGTACCTCCCACTTATGGTCCCGTTCCTGACCCTACAGGCGGGTCCTGTGGAGTGAGTACCCGGGGAGGCTGACCCGGTTGAGAAAAGTCCAACTGTTGCTGGATAGTAGTCATAAATGCTTGCTATTGCTGAAGCATTTGTTGCTAAAAATCCTGTTGGGACTGCTGAATTATAGTAGCAACATCTCCCGATGTGATAACCGATGGAGGGTCCGGGAGTGCAGTCATAGGTGGGTCCCCATGTGCCCCACCCTGACCAAGGGTCTCTGGAGGTGGTGGAGGTGAGGTTTACCCCACAAAGCGGGACCCCCTGGGATTTTGTGGTTGACCGACCGGACGAGGACCTCGCGAGGTACCTTGGGCATTACTACCGGATCTAGTGCGTACCATTGTATCCCTGTACCTGGAACATATCACACACCATATTGGTTAAACACCAGAAGAATTGATTTCGGCACACAATTATATGCCATCACATAAGGTATTGTAGTGTATGATAGCCCACAATAAATCGTAACTTAATTTCCAAAATACAGGGCCAATGCCCCAACAGGTACGTCAATGGTCCCACTTGACCATAACACATTAATATAGGAATAATATCAATGATGAGAAACAATGTAATCATGCTAGGAGGAGAGAAGGGGAAAAAAATCTTCAAAATTTCCCAATTTTCACAACCGGTGGGCTGCACCGGCGGGTAGGGGCCCGCCGGTCCTAGTGCCTCAAACCGGCGGGTGGCACTGGTGGGTAGGGGCCCGTCGGTCCTGCCCGTGTAAAAACACGAATAGGGCCTGTAGGGCCCTATTCTGTCTTGTCTCTTCCCCAACTCCTTTCTCTCTCTCCCTCTCTTCCTTGGGCGATCTTGGAGGTCTCCTCGGCGCTTTTGAGAAGGTTTAACTCTCCCTCCTTCAAGTAAGTTTCTTCTTCTCCTCTTTTCTAGAATTTCCACTTGGGGTAGAAATGCATGTGTAAGCTTCACTTTAGGTTGTCTTTCCATATTTTTCTCCATAGAATAGCATTTCCATTTGATTGTGATGTTTCTACTGTGGTCGTTTGTAGTTTATTAGGATTTTATCCCTTCATTTGGAGAAAACCCTAAATCGTGCCCTAGGTTTCCAAATTTGGGGATTTCTTAAATTTTTGATCCTTTTCTTCAATTGATGACTCCTTTGTGATGCATTTCACTTGTTTTGTGCTTGATATGCTATAGATTTCATGAATTGTCCATTGTGCTTGGAATCCCCATGTATTCCCATGAAAATCCCTCTTTTTGTATTGGGTTCCTTGATTTTCATCCCATACTTTTATCTATGGACTTCCCCAGCCTATTTGGGTATGTTTTTGTGCTTTCATGATCCCACTACCATGGCATTTTGTTATAGATCTAGGGTTTCAAGCTTTTACCCCATTGTGAATGAGTTTGCGCGTTGGGATCGAATCCCCCCATGTTATTTATGCTCTTCGCTTTTGCTGTCATTTTACTATTTTGGCATGTTTCTCTGCGTTGTCACCTACCGTGCATCATGTCCATAGGTTCTCTGCTTGTCGCCTTCTCCATTTTGTAAGAATTTGGGTTTTGGGTTTCCCCTTTCTAATACTGTCATTTTCTCTTTTTTTTTCTTTTTCTTTTCTTCTTGCCAGGATGTCATCTCGCACCGGCAAAGGACCATCTTCCTCTGGCGTACGACGTAAGACCACCGCTACTAAGCAGAAGAGTACGGAGACCAGCTCTTCAGCCCCTCGTACAGGGAGACCCGGACCTGCCCGGTCTGACCCTACAGACTATGATGAGGAGCACTTCCTTAGTGCAGAGGCAGCAGCCAACTGGCCGATCTTCCTAAAGAGGTCAGTGATGATGGAGAAGACCATGGTAGTCGACGACTTCCACAAGGCTCGGCTTCAGGAGAGGTTCTTAGCATTGGGTTGGGATTCTATCCTTCACATAGACCGACCATGCTACGAGCAGCTAGTCCGTCGGTTCTACTGCAACTTGGAGGTGTCATATCCATACGGGGAGTTCACCATAAGCAGCTTGGTGAAGGGGGTAGACATCCAGTTGTTGGTGGGTACCTTGGCCAGCATCCTGGGTATATCGGCAGCTGGGCACCGATATTACAGTCCTCCCAGGAGTAAGCCTCTGGGACCATTCATGAGCCTGGCGACGTCGAACTTCATCTACGAGACCATCTGCGGTAGTAGCACCCGTCCGGAGTCCGAGACATCCTTCTACCCTGAGGTTCGTTTGTTTGCCCGGTTGGTCTAGTTCAACCTGCTCCCCAGAGGAGGTCATCGGAACCAGGTGGGTTTCATGGCAGCTTTCATTGTGTTCTGCATTTACACGGCTGCAGAGGGAGGTGTTGAGCACTTGTGCCTCCCCTACATCATTCTCAGGACGATGGAGCACCACACTTCTCACCCTTAGGATGGAGGATTCCCCTATGGCAGGATCCTCACTAGGATCTTCGAGTTCTTCGGGGTGGACTTGAGCAGCGAGGAGGGGAAGACTCCGGCTGATAGGTTTGATCGGAATAACCTCCTGAGGATGGGTCTCCACACCCTCATGGATTCACCTCTGAGAGCAGGAGCTCAGAGAGGTAGGGGTAGGAGCGCTGCCCCTATGGAGGATGTCCTCATGGAGGAGGAGTCCAGCGAGGAGGATGAGGACTACGTTCCTCAGGACGAGGAGGAGGATCTGGTGGGTGGTGGCATCCCTGAGGAGGTGCCTCGGGAGTCGAGAGGTCCTGGTCCCAGTTCTTCCAGAGCTGCAGCCTCACCACATAGAGCCCCACCACCTGGGAGTGGTGTATACGACTTCGAGGGCATGATGTCCTCTATGCGGGCCTTACAGGATGGCCAAGTTCAGCTACTGAGATGGCTAGATGAGAGTGCCTCTAGGGAGGAACGCATCCTGGAGAGGCAGGCTACTTTGGAGGATTCCTTCCTTAGGCTGGGTCAGGACTTGGACACCACGACCAATGCTATCTCAGCAGATTTTGGCCGGCTTCGAAGGGAGGTACGACTGGTGAACGCGATGTTTGACTATTACGATCACCGCCTCGACGTCAACTCTAGGCCTCCGGCGAATGTGGTGATCATCGATGATGACGATGACCAATGAGGGCTTGGCTCGCCCGCACCAGCTGTTTATCTCTTTTCCCTTTTCGTAGACCTTGTTGTATATTTCATTTATTCTCATTCCTTGTATTTGTACTGAAACTGGAATCATTTGTGGAATAATATATTTTGATAGTGATCATTTTGTGGTGGAATCAGATGTTGAACACTTGTGTAGTTTAGTTAGGTATTTTGCTACTTGATCATTGTTATATCATATTATCTATTGTTTATCAGGTGTTTGTGTGTAAAATTTTTGAAAATCCCATTTTACGCCGTTATGCTACCGAAATTTCGTCAAACTAGTATTCGATAGGTTATATCACCAACTTAATTACCTTTTATCTCCACTCATGTATGCCATGAATGCAATCCTTAAATGCAACTCTTTTTATACTTTCTTTCTTTGGATTTTAACTTCTTAAAGCTTTTACATTAAACAAACCCCATTTCCCTATTATAGAGTCTACGGGATTCTAATGGTATGCTATGAGTGGAGCAGAGCATCACGTTTTGATACCACCGTTTGTCACACCCCGTTCTCATAGAACCGGGCCAGTGACCGGGTTAACACCGGTTAACCCAAACCTGCCAGGATCATCAAATACTGTATTCCACCACAACATACACACAACTAATATAAACTCATCAGATCAGCGAAAGACTAAGTTTTACCTGTGAATAATCCCATAATACTTGATACTCGGATTGTGATACAATAATAATATACATGTGGGCCCGAAGGCATGATATTTACACAATAAAAATAAAATTCAAATATCAAGTACATAAGGAAATCCACCAAAACAATCAGAGTACACAGCTCGGCTCGGTATCAAGGCTAGAGCTCAGCTTGGCATCAAGGGTTGAGCCCAGCTCGGCATCACATAGAAGAGCTCAGCTCGGCCTCAGAAGTGGAGCTCAGCACGGCCTCAAAGGTGGAGCTTAGCTCGGCCTTAGAACTGCTGTTCCGCAGCACAACTCTCGCATGAGCAATCAGTGCTGTGCTCTAACTCCTCAGGGGTCCACTAGTCCTCTTTAGGAAACTCGACTGTGGGACCCACCCCGTGCTCCTCAGATGTATGACCTGCAAAATCATCTAAAAAGGGGTGTACACGTGGGATGAGCTCACTAGCTCAATAAGTGGTAAGATGGACCACACAGCAGTCCACACATCAAAACACATCATATGCACTACATGCCATGCTATACATTTTAAATCACATCCACCTAAGCAACATTACTAAGTCCTTGGTTTTAGTGCTACTACAACCACAGTGCACGTATACTCCGGGTACGAGCCGCGAACTCCCTCCCGCGATATGCTCATAGGGCTGTCGGAGAAGGCCCACTGTGAGTACTCAGAAAGGTAAAGACAATGCTGTCCACCGGCTCTCAACAGAAATGTAAATGACTGAAAATAAAGGTGCTGACTCCAGCAATTTAAAAGTAGTACGATTGGCCCTCTTGAATGTACCACCGGGGTTGCCGACTGTCCTACATGACTCATCGGGCATTATGTTTAACCGCCACAGTGACCCGACACCCGCGACCACTGCTTCCCCCCAAATGATAACCCAACACCTTAACCCCTGTTGGGAAGGGTCGTAGCGCGGGATGGTGAAAATCCTAATACCGCATGCTCCTATATGATAATAGTACGATTGCATAGTGCCTCCGTGTCCCATTCCACGGGCCACCAATGCACTCGTTTCCAAGCCAACTACGGCATCTAGTCAATCAATGCATCATGCACCATGATGTCCACATTCAACATATAAACATCTCATTCAATTGGCACTTAGAAAGTAAACATAGCACATATGCATCACACTGTGAGGAATGACTAATCTACATAGCATATTCATGATGGCATGACTAGACTAGATATAATTAAATGAATGCCAAACAATGCCTTGAAACAAGGCCAAACGTCCTCTCCCCACTTACTTGTAGTATACAAGGATTCCCGTTCGGTACGGGTGAGATCCGGTGCGAATTGGGTAGGATTTGGTGAACCTAACATAATTGAGTGGGGTTAGTACTTCACCATTTTAGAATCAAAATTAACACGATCCAATGACAAAATCATGTTTAGAACATTAAAAGAAGGTCACACGTCCGATTTGGGTTCAATCAGACATAAGGATCACCTTCGGGGCCACACGGGTGGGTCAGACAGGTGGGCAGTCTGGCCCACCGGTCCTACCCACCGATTTGGACCGGTGGGTAGGGGCCCACCGGTATGGCCCACCGGTTGAGCCAAGGGCCCCTGCTAGGACCGACGGGTAGGATGGCCTGCCGTTTGGGCCCGCCGATTGTGCCCGAAGGCCCCCCTGCCCTCTCAGGTGGGTGCCCACAGGCGGGTAGGGGCCCATCGGTTGCACCCACCGGTCTTGGTGGGAAAAATCCTGTTTCTTCCCAACTTCCTCCATTCTTTGGGGATTCAAATGGGGCTTTTCTCCACCCATTCTTCACACCTTCAAGGTCCTATAGGATGGTTCTAACCTAGATCTAGGTTAGATTCAAGTGATGGAAAACCATCTTACCTTCTTTGCTCAAGAATGACTTCAAACCCTTCAAATCAATTCAAACCCACAATGCTTCTTCCACCTTGTCAATACCTCTTCAAATCCTTCAAGATCAACACATAAATCATCTATTAAACCTTAGATTCATCATTTCAAAGGGGATTTACAAGATCTCAAGAAACCCTACTCGAATCAAGGGTTTAAGCTTGGGTATGGTGAATGTTCAAAGAACCCGACCTTGCTTACCTCCAAATGTAGATCTAGAGTTGAAGATCACTCTTCCGGTGCCGGAATGGGAAGATCAAGCTTTGGCGCCGCTCAAATCCTTCTCTTCTTCCTCTTCCTTCTCTTCCCTTCTTCTTCCCTTTCTTTTCTCTCTCCTCTTTACTATCCTCACCAACGTACGGGTGTCATAAATGGAAAGAAAATAAAATCATAAAGCTATATATATAATTCCTAAATAAGTGAACAATGCACATGGATGGGTCACTCAGGTGGGTGGGTGCACCCACCTGTCCGCCGACCTGAGGGCCAAAACTTGGGATTTTGACAAGGTTCGGGCCTCGGCACGAACCCCACCCCTGGCATACGATGTAGCATACGTATATACCTTAAAATATGGCTATAATACCTGCTTTATCCATACATGGCCTTATGGTAGGTGCATGTACATGGCTTGGGCACTCCCGTCTCTTCTGGCACTGGCTCAGACTTGTCGGGCCAGCTGGTGTTTAAGGTCACCCTTGCCATCATAGCCCATAAGGAACCCGCTCTAACTCCCTCTGGTTCGGTTCCTGCATGGTTAAACCGGTTCAAATGCGAAATCTGATCGGGCTTAAGAAGTAGGGTATTACAGGCCATCAAACCAGATAATGCGAACATTTGAGAACACCAAAAGGGAGGTCATTGGAGTTCTCACTACATCCGTATTGATTGGGCCTGTCAAGTTTGATATTGATTTTAAAATCATTGATATAACGGCCTCGTTCAACATGCTCCTGGGAAGACCATGGCTACACCAGCCAAAGGCGGTATCATCCAGTCTCTATCAAAAGGTGAAGTTCATACATGAGGGGAAGGTGATCACTATTACAGGAGACCCCGAGATAGTTAATACTCTGGCTAACGTTGAGAAGGGAGAAAAAGAAGGCAACAAACTTCGACTCAGCGGTTTTGATATAGAATGGACTTGTGTGGTCCTTGCCAAAGGAGCCTCAAAAGAAAAACTTCTAGCCAGCTATAAAGTAATCTGGAGCCCTCTAGTTAGTTGGATGATGAGAAACATGCAATACTTCCCAGGAATGGGATTGGGAAAATATCATCAAGGTGTCCCCAGGATGCCTACTATGGTTGTGAGTAAAGGGAGAAATGGTCTGGGATACGTTCCTCAAGGATCGGATGAGAGCAACTGCAGCAACAAAAGTCAAAAGAAGGGCCAGAAGTTATTAAGGATGAATATGAGGATAGTCGCCTCTTATTACCCCACTCTCAATGGATATTTCGTGAAGGAAGGAGAAAGCTTCCCCTTTTGTGGAAGTTGAACCCTTGTTTGATGAAACTGCCACCAGAATGCAACAAGGATTCAAAGTGTTCTTTCAGGATGAGTTCGACTGGGTTACTCATGAGCTAGAACAACTGCTAATCAAGGAAACTGACCAGGAAAGCTACATCACTGATATATCAGAGATAGCATTGGTTGAAGATGACTTCTCTTCTGACAATCCTATAATGTCAATTTGACCTAAGGAAACAATAAGCCTGCAAATCCTCCTGAAGAGATAATGGGAAGGTAAGGTGAAACTTGTTTGGTCTTTGCATCTCCCTACCGATCTGAAGAATGACATTTGCTCCTTCCTACAAGAGGCATGTGCATGAGAGTTACACCAGATCAAGCCTAGGCCCTTCCAAGGAAGGAGCATGTATGCCAAGAGAAGAAGAGCGCAAAGAATAATGGTTTGCATGTACTGTGCTAGACTCAATTGCAATGAGAAGACCTGTGATGGTGGTCAGAGATGCGACCAGGGAGTGGGGATGGTGTCAAACAATAGATTCGAGAGATTGGATTTCATTGAGAGAGGACTAAGCGGCCTTAACCGATTTCACCCCTCAGAAATTTTATTTTCAAGGAGCGTGAGAACAGCCAAAGGAAGGAGAAACCAATTACAACACCACTGAAGAGGTAGCCATGGCAATCTTAGGGGAAGAAGAAGGCCCGTTGCCACACCTGCTCATCTATCAAGCCAACGGGCCACTCTTAAACTGGACAAGCATTGGGGAAGACTTCAAGTTTACTCATGCTGCTAAGTCAACCAACTTGGGTACCATTGATAAGAGCATCGAGTTAGTTGTGGAGTCTAGAGTCAAGTCGTTTGTTCATGATTGTATGCCTGTTTTCCCTCTTAAGGAAAGTTTAGGGTCTGTGTATGTTGAGTCTGTTACTCCCTCTTTCATTAATGAGATCTCTGACTCCGAGTATGATTTGCCTCCTTTCTCTGATGATGATCTTAATGAATATCATAACTTAATAAAACAATGCAAACCAAAGAATGCCCAACCCATCTGTGAGGATACCCGGGTTATTAATTTGGGAACTAACTAATGCCCTCGAGAGGTAAAAATTGGTACCACTCTGAATGATGAAGAAGCGGGATAGATGGTTAGCCTTTTAAAGGAATTCATGGAAGTCTTTGCCTAGTCCTATGAGTATATGCTTGGGACAGATCCCAACATTGTGCAACACCATTTGCCTACTTATCCCAATGCAAAGCTAATCAAGTAAAAACTCAGAAGGATGCGCCTAGAATGGAGTGAGAGGATCAGAGAAGAGATCTTGAAGTAGTGGAATGCAGGATTTCTTCAAGTAATGAAGTACCCCTAATGGTTGGCTAACATAGTGCCAGTTCCCAAGAAAGATGGTAGGGTGCGCATGTGTGTCGACTTCCAAAATCCTAACAAAGTGAGTCCAAAAGATGATTTCCCATGGCCCCACATTGATGTGTTGGTTAACAATACAGTGGGGCATGCCCTATTGTCATTTATGGATGGATTCTCAAGATACAATCAAGTGAGTATGCACCCAGATGATCGCAAAAAGACAACCTTTACTATCCCATTAGGAACTTATTATTACGAAGTGATGCCTTTTGAATTAATGAATGTCAGGGCAGCTTATCAGAGAGTTGCTACAATCTTTCTACATGACATGATGTACAAAAAGGTGGAGGTCTACGTGGATGACATTAAGGATCAGCTGGGGTATGTTCCTACATTAAGGAGATTTTTTAAAAGAACTAAGAAGTATCAACTGAAGTTGAATCCTCAAAAATGTGTATTTAGGGCAACGATAGGGAAATTGTTAGGATTCTTGGTGAGTGAAAGAGGCATCGAAGTTGACCCTGTCAAGATCAAAGCTGTCACACCTTGTTCCATACTAAATCGGACCGGTGACTAAGTTAACTCCTGTTGACCCAAAGCCTGCTAGGATCATCTGATATAGTAACCACAGCGCATCATACACACACCAAGTCAAACAATTTCTGTATTTTAGAGGAAGTCTTACATATACATACTTGTAAATACCCCAATACTCTTGATACCCAAATTGTATTACATAATAACTTTACATTTGGGCCTGTAGGCATGTTATATACACAAGAAATACAATTTAAACAACTAGAGTATACAAGGGGTAACATTTAAAGTAATAAAAAAGAATCCCAATATAGTATCAATGTTGTTGACCTGCAACACAGCTATCGCACGGGCACTCGGCCGCATGCCTGAGATCTTCAAAGGCCCACTAGTCCTCGACTGGAAATTCTATGGTGGGTCTCGATATTAGCTATTTAACCAAATAACCTGCAAGATCATCTAAAAATGGTGTGCACGTGGGATGAGCTCACTGGCCCAGTAAGTGAAAAGAAAGACCAAACTAGCATGCGCAATACAAAAGAACCTATATGCGTGCAGTTCATTTTATTATCTTAGTCCACCTAGACAACAATTCTAAGTCATAGGTCATGTGCTACTCGCAACCGCAGTGCATGTCTACTCTTGGTACTAGCATGAACCCCATCCGGTAATACGCCCATAGGGTTATCGGAGAAGGCCAGTCGTAGGTACCGAAAAAGTAAATTTTCAACCATGACAACATTAAAGTAAAATGCTGACCCATAGTGACATTAAAGTAAATTGCTGACCCACGGTGACATTAATGTAAAATGCTGACCCACAACAATATTAAATTAAAAGCAGTATGATTGGCCCTCTTGTTATATCACCAAAGTTGTCGTCAGTCCTAATGATTAGCCGGACGTACTTCTAACTGTCACTGTTGGTTCACAAACTCGTGCTTCCCCCCAGTGATATACCCAACACATAAACCCCCTCTAGGAAGGGTCATAGCACAGGGATATGTCATTCGTAACTGCATGCTTCTATGTGAGACAGTATGACTGCATAGTGCCATCGCATCCCATTCCATGGGCCACCAATGTATTCATGTCCAAGCCGACTATGGCATCCAGTCTAGTAGAGCATCATATTCAATAATAAAGCCATCCATATCATATCACAAAGTAAGCCTAGAAGTTTAACAATTAAAGATATCAGCATGTCAAGTCATAAGTGAATTTCATAATGCACACATCAATGCATGTAAATGGCACGCGTGGATGACTAGTCTACAGCAATAATGAAATGATGCCATGGCTAGTCTACAACCAGAATGAAATGATGCAATGTCCTCTTCCCACTTACCTAATTGTGTATGAAGATCACCCTCAGTATGAGGAAGATTTAGCGTGCAATGATTTGAGTTTCTAGTACAACCTATCACGAAAAGAGTTAGGTTTAGTATGTCTCCACTTTAGGGTCATATCCAATGAGGTATGATGATCCCAATATGTTTAGAATCACTAAAGAAGGATACTGACAAATCTGGGCCCAATTGGGACCCAAGAAGTCAGATTGGTGGGTTAAACTATAGGCAAGGCACCCACCAATCCTTGCTCGCCGCTCGACCTAAGGACTCTGCCTCGACCTACGGGCCACGGGCCAGGTCACCCACTAGTCTTGCTTGTCTATTGTACTAGCAGCTTTGCTTGGACCGGTGGGCCAAAAGCGATGGGCCAGGTCACCCATCGGTCTTACTCGCACGTCGAGCCAGCAGCCTACCTAGGACAAGAGGGCATTGGATTGGTGGCTTTGATCATTCCTAGGAACCCACCAATCAGAACTGGGATTTTTTATGTTCTCTTCCATTCTTCATCCCACCTTGGAGAAACCACTATGGGTCGATTCGATTGCATTTTTCACAAATCTAAGGCTCCAAATCATGATTCCAACCTAGATCTAAGGTCGATCCAAAGTCTTAAGTGTGCATCTTACCTCTTTGCTTAAGAATTACCGTAAAACCCAAATCTTCCCTTTAGCTCAAGAGATCAACAAATGCTTCACAAATCTTGTAAGTCTTCCTCTAAATCCTTCATAAACAACATGTAGAACCTTTATTAAACCTTAGATTCACATTCTCAAGAGATCATAACAAGATCTAAAGGATTGCTACCTAAATCGAAGGGTTTCACTTAGGGTTTGATAGTGATTTAAGGAATATGGACTTCACTCACCTGAAATCGTAGATCTCAAGAAGAGGGTCACTAATCCAGTGTCAGATTCAAGAGATCTGACCCTGGCAACGCACAATGATCATCTTCTTCCCCATTTTCTTCCCCATTCCTCTCTACTCTTTCTTCTTTTTCTCTCTTCTTTGCTTTTTTCACCCACCATGTAAAATAATAAATAAGGTGAAAGAAGGTAATAAATGCTATTTATTGTGGGGTCAAAATTTCTAATGACCATAGTCGTAGGTCACACTGACGGGTCCGACCCACCTATGACCACTCATCAGTCAACCAATACTTAGCCCAAACATTAGAATTTTTTATGGGGCTTGGCCCTAACACATATATCACTCCCGGTAATTGATTAATATGCATACTTGGTATAAAATATGGCTACGTACCTCTATTGTGTGTACATGGCCTTGTGATACGTACAAGTGCACTACTTGGGCATGCGGACTTCACTAGGCACTGACTCCAACTCATTTGGCCAACCTGAGTTCAGAGTCACCCTTGTCACCACGATCTATCAGATACTTGACTCAGCTTGCTCGGGTTCAGGTCCTGTAAGACTAAGCCGAACCAACCGGGTAATTAGACCAGGTTTAGAAAGTAGGATATCACATTTACCTTCCCTTTTTAAAAATTTCATCCTCAAAATTGTAGCACCTTGTTATCCAAAAAGATGAGGGTCCTTGGCTTTGATGTCATCCTCTTTCTCCCAAGATACTTCCTCAAGTGAGTGATTGGCCCATCGAACTTTCATAAAAGTGATGGAGCGATTACGAAGAGTCTTTATTTTTTGATCTAGGATTTCAGCGGGCTGCTCTTCGTAGGTTATACGAGCTTCTAAATATTCCAGTTCCATGAGCAACATATGTGATGGATCATGGATGTACCGCTTCATCATAGACACATGGAGCACATTGTGAACATTGCTGAGGGAAGGCAGAAGAGCAAACATATATGCTATGGAGCCAACTCGAGCCAAGATCTCAAATGGGCCAATATACCTCAGACTTAGTTTGCCCTTCCTGTGGAATCTATGCAACCCTTTGGTAGTAGAGATTTTGAGAAACACTTTATCCCCCTCTTGGAATTCGATATCTTTCTTGCGGTTATCTGCATAGCTCTTTTGGCTTGATTAGATTGCTTTAATTCTTTCCCGAATGACGTCGACCTTGTCACACATCATCTGTATTATTTCTGGTCCAAGCATCCGTTGCTCACCTACTTCATCCCAATATAGGGGCACTTTACACTTTCTGCCATATAATGCCTCATATGGAGCCATCCTAATTGTGGCTTGATTACTATTATTATAAGCAAAATCCATATAAGGTATGTATTCTTCCCAATTATCATTCATTTCCATTGCACAGGCCTGAGCATATCTTCTAGTGTCTGTATGGTATGTTCTGATTGCCCATCAATCTGTGGTTGAAAAGTAGTACTCAAATTCACTTGTGTCCCTAAGGCTTGCTAAAGACTCTTCCAAAATCTTGATGTGAATCTCGAGTCTCTGTCTGACACAATGCTTACTGGTACTCCATGTAAATGGACTATGTTATCCATATAAAGTTGGGTTAACTTATCCATGGAATAATTGGTCCTGATTAGGATAAAATGAGCGGTTTGGTAAGCCTGTCAACTACCACCCAAATTGCATCCATTCCCTTAGGTGTACAGGGTAGTCCTGTGACAAAATCCATGGTGATCCTATCCCACTTCCACTCCGATATGAGGAGTGGCTGTAGAGTACCATATGGTCGATGCCTTTCTACCTTGAACTTTTGACACACAAGACATTGTGCTACATATAAGGCAATAGTAATCTTCATTGCTAGCCATTAATAGTTTTGTTTAAGATCTTTATACATCTTTGTACTTCCAGGATGAAGTGAGTATTCAGAACTGTGTGCTTCCTTCACAATCTTATCTTGTATCTCCATGTCATCAGGCACATACAACCAGTCTCAAAATAGCAATGCCCCATCATTAGCTACTATGAAGTCAGGATCACTCATTGTCTACTCTTGAATTTGCAGCATGATCCTTTGTAGCTCAGGATCAAATGATTGTTTTGCTATCACCTCTTATCTGATGGATGGATGTACCAGCAAGGTTGACAAGGATATAGTCAACTGCTTAACATCATATGGCTGATGCTTAAGCTCCATTGTTGCTCCTTCGTATAGAAGAATTTCATCCATCAATATCACCTCCTGTATCAATTGTGGACTTACAGCTAAGTACGAAAGTGATATAGTCTGAGCCTTCTGACTTAGAGCGTCAACCACTACATTAGCCTTACCCGAGTGATACTAAATATCACAATCATAGTTCTTCATAAGCTCGAGCCATCTTCTCTACCTCACATTTAAATCTCGTTGGGTGAAGTACTTAAGGCTTTTGTGATCACTGTATATTTCATACTTCTCTTTATACAGGTAATGATGCTAAATTTTCAAGGCAATAATGACCACTGCCAATTCTAAATCATGAGTGTGGTAGCTCTTCTTATACTCCTTGAGTTGCCTAGATGCACATGCCACCACCTTGTTGTGCTGCATGAGAACATAACCCAACCCTATCTTGGATGCATCAGTATAGACTGTCATCCCTTCTATACCATTTGGAATGGTCAATACAGGAGCTGACACTAACCACCTTTTCAACTGTTGGAAGTTTTTTTCACATTCTTCTAACCACTCAAACTTTACACCTTTCCTAGTCAACTTAGTCATTGGCGTCGAAATCTGAGAAAAGTTTTCAATGAAGCACCGGTAGTAGCCTGCTAAGCCCAATAAGCTTCTGATCTCTATTACATTCTTAGGTGCTTCCCACTCTACTACAACTTTTACTTTATCCGGGTCCACCTCAATCCCATTTTCGGACACCACGTGTCCTAGGAATCCTACTTCCTTGAGACAAAATTCACATTTGTTGAATTTGGTATACAACTACTGTTCCTTTAATCTTTGTAACACCATTCTTAAATGTTTTGCATGTTCTTCTTCTGACTTCGAGTAAATTAAGATGTCGTCAATGAAAATGATGACCCACTTATCGAGGACGTCATGAATACCCGATTCATTAAATCCATAAAAGCATCTGATGCATTGGTTAGCCCAAAAGACAGTACTAAGAATTCATAATGACTATATCGGAATCTAAAAGTTGTCGTTGGTATGTCACTGCTCTTAATTTTGAGTTGGTAGTAAGCCGATCTAAGATCAATCTTTGAAAACACTTTAGCACCTTGCAATTGATCAAATAGGTCATCAATGCGTGGCAATGGATACCGATTCTTAATGGTCAACTTGTTCAGTTTCTAGTAATCGATGCACATACGTAGACTACCATCCTTCTTCTTGACAAATAAGACTGGTGCACCCATAGGTGAGACACTTAGGCATATAAACCCCTTTTTCAACAAATCTTCCAACTTTTTATAGCTCTTTTAACTCGATTGGTGCCATTCTATATGGAGTTTTTGACATTGGGGCAGCTCCAGAAATTAAGACAATGGCAAACTCCAGCTCTCTGCCAGGTGGTAGCTGGGTTAGATTATCTGGAAAGACATCAAGGAATTCTTTGACTACCTCCAATTCATCCAGCGGAGTAACCTTCACATCCACATCTAGTATTGATGCAAGGTAGCCCTGACATCCATCTTCTAATAACTTCACTACCTGCAAGGCAAAGATAAAAGTCTTTCTAGGTTGCTTTGATCTTTCAGCTTGATACAGACGTTCTTCTCCATTATCATCATGGTTTTAAGTATCGGTGCGTATCGTGCCGTATCGGCCGATACGTATCCGTATCGGTAGGCATCGACACGATACATACCAATACGCTACGGGGAATTTTGGGCCCCCTTTTACGTATCACTGTATCGTGCGTATCGTACCGTACCGTACCGTATTGGTACCGATACATACAATACTCTACGATACAAACTTTTGAAAATCTAGAAATTCCCGAGAGTATCGGTACGTATCGGTACCGTATCGGTATGTATCGACCGTATCGTGCAGTATCGAGCCGTATCGTACTGTATCGGTACCGTATCGATACGTATCGACTGAAAATATGAAAATTCCCGTGAATGTGCCTTTTATTGTTTGAAACAAACACTTCAAACTCTCACCAATAGTTTTCTATATTTCTCTTCTTTCTTCCCCTTTGATTCACACACCTTTTTGGAGACTCAAATGGTAGATTGAAAGAAACATTGTCGAAGTGAATGGTTCAAAGAAGGAGAAAAACATAGTCCAAGAAGAACCTTGAACTTGAAAGTTGAAAATTTTGAATAGTAAGTTCTTGAATCTTTACTCACTTTTTTCAATTTTAACCTTAGATTTTCAAGTTTTTTTACAAATCTAAGGTTCATCATAGGGGTGTCAACCGGTCGGGTTGGTTCGGTTTCGATCGGGCTTAAAGACTTTCAAAGGCTACACCGTGTCCGCCCATTTAACTAATCGGGCTTAGTTATTGAGGGCATGGTACACTTTATATTCGATCGGTCGGCCTCGGGCTATAATCGGGCCACCTTAATCGGGCTTTAGTCGGGCATTAATTGGGCTACGGACATGTTTAATGTTAAACGTGCTTTAACCGATTTTTAAACGGACCCTCTTTAAAATGTGCTCTTATATTCCGGCCCACTCATGCAAACCCAAAAAAATGACAATAAATTAATAAATGATACAAAATATAACCATTATTTAAAATATGAACATGTTTTTACTTTTTAGTTTTTACTTTCTAATTTGGGGGGTAAAATAGGTATTCTACAATCATTAAAGGGTCAGGCTAGGCCAGTGCACAATAGGCCGGTCTCGATCGGGTGTTAAACGGTCAGTCTCGATCGGACGCGCGACGGTCCAAGTAGCAAAACCAAGACCGACCGTTTATAAACGGGCCGGGCTCAAGCCTGACACGTTTAATAAACGGTCCGGGCTCAAGCTCGACACGTTTAATAAACGGTCTGGACTGGACCGGTCTATAAACGGTCGGTCCCGATCGGTTTAGTCGGTTCGGGCCACGAATTGACACCCCTAGTTCATCATACTTAGAATCACATTTTGTGCATCATTATTACATGAAATCATTGGATTTATAAGGATTTACAAACTTTTTTCAAGAGAAAATGAGGTTTCAATTTATTTCAAATTTCTTAGATCTACTCATGCTCAATAATTAAAAATGTTTAGATTTTTTATATGTTATGTAAAAACAAGTGTTCTACAACTTCCATGGAAAATTTTGATTTTTCTCAAAAAAATATATTTGTCTATCAATACCATACCCTCATCATTTTGAACATTTTCAACTAAATATATTTGTCTATCAATACGATACCCTCCACTTAAGTATTTATGCATTCTACATGTTATATATAACTTTTTTTAACTATTTTTTTATGCAAAAGTGTATAAAAATGTGTTCCCTATCCATTTATGTGCGTATCTTTAGCGTATCTCCGATACGATACGATACCCTCCGATACGTATCTTAATTTTGATCGACCGATACGGTGACCGATACCGATACTTTAATCCTTGATTATCATCCAACACCTGGACTTGTTTCTCGGCACACATCAAATTTGCTCGATGAGCTAATGACCAATCCATGCCCAGAATGACGTCAAAATTGTGCATATTGAACTTGATAAGCTGGGCATCTAGTTTCTCTCCATTAATTTCAACTGAACACAGCCCACACACTTCTCTCAACTGTTCCACCATGTTGGTAGGCTTGCTAACAACTAGCTTGCATTCTAAGGTCTTAGATGGCACATCAAGCTTTATAAAAATCACTTAGATAAAAATGAATGCGATGCTCTGGAATCAAATAGGACATATGCAGGTATACCTGACACAGATAAGACACCTAGCATTGCATTGCATATAAGTATAATAGGTTACTCAAATTTTAATCACTAAGTCTTTTAATTAAAGTGTACCTACTACTACTTCTGTATTGGCTTCAGCCTCCTCAGCTGTTAGGGCATACATCCTTCCTTGAGGCTGGTTTCCTTGAGTCAAGGCAGGTCTATGAACAAGGGGCTGATCAGATGGGGCCGCTGCTGGGTACCAGCAATCCTTGGCGAAGTGCCCGTGTGAATGACAATTAAAACATCAACTTGGCAATGTCTGAACCAGAGCAGGAGCTCTGTGTATTGATCCAGGTGCAGCTGAAGGATGAGGGGGTCTTGGAGTTGTAGACACTACACCAGTGTTAGGGTGGAAAGATATAGTGCTCGGTCCACTAGTCGATCGGGAAAGATAACCCGATGGCCTATGGGGCTGTCTATAGGTAGGACCATAGGAATATGATCCATGAAATCTCTTACTCGGGCTACCCAATTTAGGATATGGGTCTACCCTCTTCCATGTTCCTGGTGTAAGGGATGGTTCTCCCTTCTGCTTATCTTCCATTGTCTTGACTTTTTGCACAATTTATGCATAATCAGTTAAATCCAACACCTCCAGCATTGTACCAATAGATGCTTTCAGTTCCTTAAAAAATTTTTAGGCTTTTACCTCAGCCGACTTCATATGGCGAGGAGCAAAACAAAATAAGCTCTCAAACTATTGCTGATAATCCATAACAGTTTTACTTCCTTGGGTCAATGCCATAAACTCCGCCTCTTTGTGGTCTCTGAAGCTCTTTGGATAGTAATATGACAAGAACAATTCTTTGAATTGTTCCCAAGTAGGCTCAGGGTGAGTTGCCATCAATATAGGCTTGGAAGCTTTCCGCCAAGAATCAGGTTCATTTCTAAGTTGCAACCCTGCACAGATAAGCTTCTGTGCCTCTGTGCACTCTACAATATCAAATACTTTCTCCAAATCTTGGATCCCCTGATCTAGCTCCAATGGGTCATTACCCACTTTGGTGAAGATGGGTGGCATATACTTCTTAAAAGATTCCACCACCTTTGCCGTAGTGGTGGCTAGTGGATGATAAGGTGGATAGTACGGATTAGGGTGGAGGCATCATAAATGGCAGAGCGCCATATGGTGGAACCGGAGGGGTAACTCCTAGTTGATCTTGAAATGTAACCTCAGGCGGTGTTCCTCTAAGTTGTACCCCAACACCTGACCCCACTAGAGGGTCCTGTGGAGTAACCACCCTAGGAGGCTAACCCTATAAAGTAGGGCTCAAGCATTGTTGCATAGTAGCCATAAAGGTTTGTTGCTGAAAGGCCCCTTGCAACTGTTGTATAAATGTCGCCACATCACTAGGAGTGATGACATGTGGGGGACCTGGAATTCCATCCACTGGTGGGCCAACCTGAACTTCTTCCGGATCACAATCCATTTATGGTGGTGGATGTGAGGATTGCCCCATGTGTTGAGGTTCACGAGTAATGAGTGATCGACCACGAGAGGTACCACAGGCACAACCACTGGATCTGGTGCATACTATGGTGTTCTGTACCTCGATTATTCCAAAATATATGCATTGATTGAGTGCCACAACATTTGTATATATATTCATAATCAAATGCATTTTATATCACATGCTACATTGATACACCACACCACATAACCAAACATGCCCACATTAATTATCAATGCATAGTTGGGTTTCCCAACAATGACTAACTACTTGGTGAAACACCCCTATTGGTGTTTAATTAGGGCCCACTAGGCACGGGACACGAAAGACTTAGACCCAAGACACTTTGGCCCAAACCGATGGGCAAGACTGGCAAGCAAAGCCAGGCAAGGGCCCGTTGGTCTCGTCCCAGACCATTTAAAAAGGGGGGTTTTAGAGACCCCATTTTCCCACTTTCTTTTCTTCTTCTTTCTAAACTCAACTAGGGTTATTTGAGGGTCTATTCCAATGCCTCAACCCACGATTCCACTCAATGAATCACCGTTTCAACTCCATTTCATCTCTTCAAATCCATAAGTAAGTTCTCTTTCTCCCTTTCTCTTTGAGAAGGATGTTTTCGGTGTTCTCTCATGGTAGAATCTTAGAATCTCTTCTTTTGTCCCATTTTCTTCCATGGAAAGTTTGTTTCTTGATAATGTGATGACTCATTTATGCTTTTCATGGTTTATTGGCTTTGATTGATCGATTATAGAAAGGAAATCTCAATTTCTTGCCCTAATTTCTCTATTTTAGGGTTTTTCTTCTCATTTTTCTTCTTTTCTTGCAAATATATGGTTCAAACACCATTCTTCAATCTCAATGCATGCACACATTAGTAGGGTGATCATCTCCATTTGCGTGTGCATAAGTTTTCTCTCTTTTGATATACATAACCCCTTTTATTATCAAATCCTTGGAAATTTTGGGGGTTTTCTTTCATTTCTTCACTTTTCTCTTATGAATGAAGGTATCATTTTGCCCATCCTCTATCAACGGCTCATAAAATAGTTTGAATAAATTTCATTGTGGGGATACATGGATTTTCCCTTAAAATTGTCTCCACTTTTACTCATGCGTAATCTCCATTGTCTTCAATCAAATGTTTAGGGATTTCCATCCCTTTTCTTTGATTCAATTGTAACCATTTCCATCATTGTACTTATCACTTCCCTTCAATTTGTAATTTGGGTATTAAGTAGGTTCTCACACTCATCCACTTCCTTATCACAAAATTTTCATTTCCTTCCAAGTTCATTCCTTTAATATCATTGCATTTTGGTATTTATCCCTGCACTTTGGGGTTTTATTATCCATGTCATTTCTCATAGAGTTCATCTCACCCCCCCCCTTTATAAAATAATGCATATCACATTCTTTTCATATCCCCTATTCATTTTACTTACTCATCTCTTTTGTATTTTCAGGATGTCTTCTAGAAAGGGTAAGGAGACTGCCTTCTCCTCCAAAAGGAGGAAGATTACTACCTCCCAAGATTACTATGCCTGGTTCCTCTTCTTCACTGGACCAGCCCATTAGGAACCCCTCTTTCGACCCTACGAACCATGATGAGAGTTTATTCCACAACACTAAGGCAGCCGTTGCTTGATCCATATTCTCTATAAGGCCGGTTATGATGGAGAAGATTGTCGTGATCGATCACTTTAGTGCCTGTCAGATGTTAGAGAGATTAATGGCCTTGGGTTGAGAACCTATGCTCTACCCCGACAGGACCGACACTTCTATTCTAATTTGGAGGTCTCTTTTAGGAATGGGGAGTACTCCCTGACCAACTTGGTGAAGGCAGTAGACATTGTTCTGACTATGGATCTATTAGCGGCAATTCTGGGTATCTCGACTGAGGATGCCCATTTCTACAATCCTCTGAGAATCAAGGCTGTGGGTCTTGGTTTGAGCATTAAGATGCATGAGCACATCTTTAGAACTGTTTGTGGCAACAAGGAGCATCCATTGTCTGAGATAGCGTACAATGCAGATGCCCAAGTATTTGCATGCTTGGCCCAGTTTAACTTGCTCCCCAGAGCGGGTCACAAAAACCAAGTGAGCTTTATGATAGCTTATAATTCCTATTGCATTTTTATGGCCTTGGAAGAGGGTGTTTCCCATCTTTGCCTTCCCTATGTTATGATGAAAATGATGGAATACCACACCACTCATCCTAATGACTCTGGGTTCCCTTATGGAAGATCACTCACCAAGGTCTTCGAGTAATTCCAAGTGGATTTGACGGGTGAGGAAGGGAAATACCCAGCGGAGAAGTTCACTAAAGAGAAGTTGAAGAGGGTGGGGTTGCCAGTGCCAATGGGGGCACCACAGGAGGCTAATAACTATAGGTCAGAAGATATGGAGGCCGAGCATGTAAGCGAGGAGGATGAAGATTATTTCCCTCATTCAGATGAGGAGGAGATAGATGAGGATGAGATCCTTGAGGAGGAGCCCTTAGAGTTTAGGGCTACTAATCCACATTTTAGAGCTCCACCACCTTCAAGTGGGGCTTTTGATTTTCAGAGGTTGATGGACAACATTGGTGCCCTAAAAGCAGGGTAGGATCGGATTTTTGAGCAGGTAGAGGAGAGTGTCGCCCAGGAGTTGGCGATACAGTGTAGACTAGGGAGAATGGAGACTAATTTTCAGACCCTAACAGAGGACCTGGATAAAGTTTCCAAAGGCGTCACCACTGACTTCCGCCGCATGCAAAGGGAGGTGGTCCTGATAAATGACCAATTAGACTTTTTCGACTACCAATTCCATTGCAAGTCACGGCCTAAGCGAAGAAGTTTGTCCTCCACGCCCCAGGATGATCAATGAAGTAACAACCCCTTCTCCACATTCCTTCTTTCCTATCTTTCATTCTAGTTGATGGTGATGATTATGGTACTTTGATGGTTGTACATTTTGGTATACTTTACTATGGCTTGAAACTTGGATGGTACTCTGTGGTGATCTATGAGTTTTGGGTTGTTTTAGTTATTTTAACCTATTCTGTAGTGGTTTGATGGTGACAATGGTTGTCACCCTAACTTATAATTATGTTTATGTATGTGATTTATTAGATACACTTTGTAAAATTTTTAGAAATTCAATATAGCGCCATTATGCTATCAAAATTTTCATTAAATTTTGACTTAATGGTTTATGGAATAGACCCATTGGTCCTTTATTAGTCTATCTAAGTTCTACTCCCATATATGCCATGAAATACAAGTATTTAGACTTTTTCATCTTATTACAGATTTTATTCCTTTAAGGCTTTTATGTTTACCCAACTTCGGGGGTCCTATTATATGACTCTATGGGATCTAACTTATATGTTGTGTGTGGGTAGAGCATCACACTCAAATACCACCGCTTGTCACACCCCATTCCATACAGAACGGGACCGGTGACCGAGTTAACTCTTATTAACCCAAAACCTACCAGGATCATCTGATATAGTAACCACAACATAGCATACACATACACACACTAAGTCAAATAATTTTTGTATTTCAACAAAAGTATTACACATACATACTTGTAAACACCCCAATACTCTTGATACCCTGATTGTATTACATAATAACTTTACATTTGGGCCCGTAGGCATGTTATATACACAAAAAATATAATTTAAACATCTAGAGTACAAAAGGGATAACATTTAAAGTTATAAAAAAGAATCCCAATATGGTATCAATGTTGCTTACCCGTAACACAGCTATCGCATGGGTACTAAGCCTCGTGCCCAAGATCTTCAGGGACCCACCAATCCTCGATTGAAAATTCCATGGTGGGTCCTGGCTCTACCTCTTCAGCCAGATAACCTACGAGATCATCTAAAAATGGTGTGCACGTGGGATGAGCTTACTAGCCCAATAAGTGAAAAGAATGACCAAACAAGTATGCGCAATATAAATGAACTCATATGCGTGCAGTTCATTTTATTATCTTAGTCCACCTAGATAACAATTCTAAGTCATAGGTCATGTGCTACTCACAACCACAGTATGCGTATTCTCTGGGTACAAGCCACAAACACCACCCACGGTATGTCTATAGGGTTACCGGAGAAGGCAAGTCGTAGGTACTAGAAAAGTAAATTGCCGGCCCATGGCGACATTAAAGTAAAATGCTGACCCACAGTGACATTAAACTAAATTTCCAACCCATGACGAAATTAAAGTAAAATTCTGACCCGCAGTGATATTAAATTAAAATCAGTACGATTGGCCCTCTTATTATATCACCAAAGTTGCCGAAAGTCCTAATGATCAGTCGAACGTACTTCTAATCGCTACCGTTGGTCCACAACCTCGGGCTTCCCCCAGTGATATACCCAACACCTAAACCCCTCCTGGGAAGTGTCATAGCATAGGAATATGTCATTCCTAACCGCATGCTCCTATGTGAGATAGCACGACTCCATAGTGCCACCACGTCCCATTCCACGGGCCCAATGCATTAGTGTCTAAGTCAACTATGGCATCTAATCTAGTAGAGCATCATATTCAATAATTTAAAGTCATCTATTTCATATCACAAAGCAAGAATAGGCGTTTAACAATTAAAGATATCAGCATGTCAAGTCATAAGTGAATTTCATAATGCACACATCAATGCATGCAAATGGCACACTTGGATGACTAGTCTATAGCAATAATGAAATGATGCCATGGATAGTCTATAACCAGAATGACATGATGTAATGTCCTCTTTCCACTTACCTAATTGTGTATGAAGATCACCATTGGTATGAGGAAGATCCGACATGCGATGACACGAGTTTCTAGTACAACCTATCACAAAAAGAGTTGGGTTTAGTATGTCTCCATTTTAGGGTCATATCCAATGAGGTATGATGATCCCAATGTGTTTAGAATCACTAAAAAAGGATACCTGACAAATTTGGGCCCAATCGGGACCCAAGAAGTCGGATTGGTTGGTCAACCAGTGGGCAAGGCACCCACCTGTCCATGCTCACCGCTCGACGCTCGATGCTCGACTCAGGGACTCTGCCTAGACCAACGGGCTAGGGGCATTGGGCCAAGTCACCCACAGGTCTTTCTCACCTGTCGAGTAAGTAGATCTGCTTGGATTGGCCAGCCAAGAGCTGCGGGCCAGGTCACCCACTGGTCTTTCTCGTTGGTCGAACCAGTAGCCTACCTAGGATAGGCAGGCGCTGGATTGGTGGGTCCAATCATTCCCAGGCACCCACCAATTAGAACTAGGATTTTTTATGTTCTCTTCCATTCTTCATCCCACTTTAAACCACCATGGGTCGATTCGGCTGCATTTCCCACAAATCTAAGGCTCCAAATCATAATTCCAACCTAAATCTAAGGTCTAACTTAGGGTTTCACAAGGGTTTAAGGAATATGGACTTTACTCACCTCAAATCAAGATCTTGAGATGAGGGTCACTAATCCGGTGTCGGATTCAAGAGATCTGACCCCGGTGACACAATGATCATCTTCTTCCCCATTTCTTCCTCCTTCCTCTCTCCTCTTTCTTCTTTTTCTCTCTCTTCTTTACTTTTCTCACCCACCGTGTAAAACAATAAATGAGGTGAAAGAAGGTAATAAATGTTATTTATAGTGGGGTCAAAATATCTAATGACCAGAGTGGTAGGTCACATTGGTAGGTCTAACCCACCTATTACCACCCATTAGTCAGCCAATACTTAGCCCAAACATTGGGATTTTTGGATGGGGCTCGACCCCAACACGTATTTCACTCCTGATAATTGATTAACATGGGTACTTAGTATAAAATATGGCTATGTACCTTTGTTGTGCTTACATGGCCTCATGATAGGTACAAGTGCTCGGCTTGGGTATGCTGACTTCACTAGGCGCTGACTCCAACTCATTTGACTAACCTGAGTTCAGAGTCACCCTTGCCACCATGCTCCATAAGGTACTCGACTCGGCTCGCTCGGGTTCAGTTCTTGCAAGACCAAGCCGAACCAACTGGGTAATTTAACTGGGTTTAGAAAGTAGGGTATCACAAAAGCAATTCAAGAGATGCCCATGCCCCATACTGAGAAGGAAATACAAGAACTCTTGGGGCATATTCAATATATTAGTCGGTTCATGGCTCAGTTGACTAAAATCTATGAGCCAATCTTCAATTTGCTAAAGATGGATCAACCAAAGGAGTGGAATGACCAATGCCAACAAGCTTTTGATAAGATAAAAGGATATCTGATAAATCTGCCAGTATTGACACCTCCAATTGAAGGAAAGCCACTTCTATTGTACTTATTGGTTGGGGAGAATTCCATGGGCTCCTTGCTATCTCAAAAGAAGATAGAGAAGGGAGTGGAGCATGCCATATACTACCTCAGCAAGAAGTTTCTAGAATATGAGATCCGGTATACATCTTTAGAAAGAACTTGTGTAGCACTAGTTTGGGAAACAAAAGGCTAACTCACTACATGGTAGCATATACTGTCTAGTTGATTTCAAGAAAGGACCTGATCAAGTATCTGTTTGAAAAACTAGTTCTCATAGGAAGGATGGCCCGATGGTTGCTGTTGCTATCAGAATTTGACATCACATATGTCACTCAAAAATCCATCAAGGGGCAAGTGATTGCCGATCATTTGGCTACTCAACCTAAGGTGGGCAGAAGAGTCTTGAATGATGACTTCGTAGATGAAGAAATCACAACAGTCAAAGAAGAAGGTGCATCCGATGAATGGCAGTTATACTTTGATGGGACATCCAACCAGAAGGGGTGTGGTGCAGGAATACTACTAGTCACACCAGATGGCCTCTATGTGCCATCTTCCTTCCGTCTAGATTTCCCTTGCACCAACAACATTGCTGAGTATGAAGCCTGGGCCTGGGCCTTGGGGTTGGAAGTAGCCCTCATCATTGGGGTGAAGAAGATCAAGGTGTACGAAGATTCAACCACTGTTATATGTCAAACACAGGGAAAATGGAAGACTAAAGATGAAAAGTTGAAGCCATACCAAGAACATTTAGAATAGGTGATTGGGCACTTTAAGAGGATATCTTTCGAATACTTCTGAAGGGATAGCAACCGATTTGCAGAAGCCCTTGCAACTTTGGCCTCCATGGTAGAATGCAACCCTATAGCCTGGATCCACCCATTTCTAGTGGAATAAAGAAGCAAATCCATCTACTAGAATACAGTGAACTCCCTCACTATAGACGGAAGGTCTTGGTTTGCTCACATAGTAGACTTCATCAGAGAAAGGAAGTATCCGATTGAAGCGATAGATGGGGAAAAGAAGTTTCTACGAAGATATGCCACCTAATTCATCCTACAAGGTGACCTGTTATACAAAAGATCTAATGACGGGATACAATTATTGTGCATAGATGAAGATCAAGTCAAAACAATCATGGAGGAAGTTCATTAAGGTCTTCGCGGGACCTAATATGAATGCCAAAATGTTAGCTAAGAAGGTTCTCAGACTCGGATACTATTGGAATACCTTGGAATCAGATTGTGTAGACTTTGTCAAGAAGTGTCACAAATGTCAGATATTTGCTAATATCATATATATTCCACCCATAGAATTGCATTCACTCATTTTACCCTGGCCCTTCTCAACGTGGGGCTTTGATGTCATAAGAAAGATCAATTCCAAAACATCTAATGGACACGAGTTCATCCTGGTGGCCATTGATTACTTTACCAAGTGGTGGAAGCTCAGTTATATATAGTACTCACATATGCTAAAGTGGCGAAGTTCATCTAAGAAAACATCATTTGCCGGTATAGAGTACCCCAAGAACTGATTTTGGATTAAGGATCCCACTTTTGGGGCAAGGGTGATAGAATCTGCACAAAGTTTGGCATCAAGAGGCATCGGTCCACCTGCTACAGGCCACAAACCAATGGAGCAGTGGAGGCAGCTAACAAGAATATCAAGGTCATTCTTTAAAAAAATGGCTGAGACTCAAGGATTGGGCAGAAAAGTTACCACTTGCTTTGTGGGCATATCAGACTTCTATATGATCTTCAACCAGCGTAACTCCCTTTTCCCTAGTGTACGGAGTGGAAGCGGTGCTACCAATAGAGATCCTAGTACCATCCCTCAGGGTACTTTTGGATAATCAGTTACCTCGAAGGAGAGTGGGTGAAGGCCAGGCATAACGGGCTTAATTTTTTGGATGAAAGATAGACGAAGGCCATGGATAATTTGAGAAAGTATCAACTAAGGATGGCTAGAGAATTCAACAAGAATTTAAAGCCCCGACATATAGGAGAAGGAGAGCTGGTACTCTAAGAGCAAAGGGCTCCCATTCATGACCCAAGAGGCAAGTTCAGGCCAAACTAGAGTGGCCCATTCACTGTCAAAGAAATCCTTCTAGGCAGGCTATGAGACTCAAGGATCTCAATGGCGAAGAAGTTTCTAGACTAGTTAACATGTACCAACTCAAAAGATATTCTGTATGATAGGGTGCACCACCCAAACTACACCAGACATGATTCCTCTCAAGGGATACGTAGGGCAACTTGACATGTGCAAGTGCAGTCTCAACAACCTTTATGTAATTGGAAGAGTCCCAAATTAATAATCATGGTACCTAAAAGATCATCAAAGTTTGTCTCCCTAAGAATCGCCACTTGGCATATTTGACCGTTGGGTATCTGTCATCCATGCATGGTTCTTTTAATCATTACCTAGAATTGAATCTCTAAAGATCACCACCCAGCACCAATGGTCAAGATTAGTCCATTCCCCACCTTTGATCGGTTCCACCCCCCCCAAAAAAAAAAAAAAACAAAGAGAGAACTCAATGCAACAGTGGTAAAAGTTTGGTAGTATCAGTAGTCAATGAGTAATACTTTGAAAAACTATTCCCCATTTGTTGCAGGAAAATCATGGACTCTTTGGATGTGACATTAAGAAAGTGGACCTTGGACATAAACATTGAAGCACCGACTGCTGGAATCTGTGAACATGTTGGTGCTCGATTGGATTGGGATCACAACTTACTTTGGCAAGTACCTCAATATTAGGATGCCAACCTCTATGTGTTTCGATTCGGAACGGTCGAGGTTTGCCCAACCCTGGAGGAATTTTAGGACTGCATGCTCTCTCCCCCCAAAGGAAGATTGATTCAACCATCATTGAAGAAAGACTACTCAGAAGAAATTCAAAGCTTCTTTAGATGGGACAAGGAGGAAATGAAGTAATTTTTCAGATATGGGAAGATCGACATTTTGAAGGTGGCCAGGATCTTCATCAAGTACTTGCCATTAGGAGGAATCCACCGGCAGTAGTCACAGGATGCCTATCTATTTTTCATGTTGGCTCTGTACATTTTTTAAACTCTAAGATGTGGGGCATTGCCTATCCTTATAGAGGTGTTAGGACAGTTGAAAGAAGGATGAGCCATCATCCCCACAGTTCTCGCAGAAACTCTTAAGGGATTCGATGACATGACCCTTGGTCACAAGTTTGGGATCGATCAATATCGAGGGAGTCCTGCTATCTTTCAAGTCTAGTTACTTGAAAAGCTGAAGCTGGTCGAGCCTTTGAACAGTTGTCGACTCAAGGCTTTCCCACTAGCAGGACAAGAGGGAAATTCCGAAGTTCGAACTCATCAGTGATTGGGAAGAATATCTATAAGGAAGAATGGTTCAAGACATCAGGTGGAAGTGCCTCTAGTGGCCCCAAGATGGTTTCTTGATGAGGACGCCAGCATGCAACTATGTCAGGTTGATGGGTCTGACTCACACATATTTTTATTTGCTGACTTATATTAGCCGACAGTATGAACTAAAGTCAGAAGACCCAGAAGATTTGGTGAACTTCTATCCACCCCAAGTTGTAGCCCATCTTTCTTGTCTTTCGTCTCAGGTTTAAGCGAGTCATTTCCCACTTTGATGTAATTCACTGACTTATTTAATGAGGTCTTATTCAGACTTTAGCATTGTTTCGGTTATCCTAATGGAATCTTGGAATGTGGAATTAGTCATGTTCCATAATTTAAACCCTTAAAAAAAGATTTGGTCCCTAAAACCAAGTTTTCATTTCAAAAATAAATTCCAAGATTGGCAGTATAATGTAAGAAAGAAAATGACAAGATAACAAGATGAAAGGGGGGGAGAAGAAAAAGAAAAAAACATATATGTTTCTCAATGCGCAGGAACGAACAAGGAAAGAAAGATCTTAAGAGTTGCTGCATCGTGATCTGAATCAAGGTCATCCACCGGAATCATCACATCGCCTACAACCATGACATCATACCGCACCTATAGATTCAACAACTACTTCTCAAGGTCAGTGATCCGCACCCCCTGGGAGACATAAAGAAGCAGTCAGGATAAGAGGCAGGAATGAAAAAATCCAAGCAAAAGGAGAAAATGGCACCATAGAATGTGTTAGCTCTGTCTCCATGAACAGCTCTGAGCACAGACCCTGGTGCATGTGGAGAATCTTGGCATAGGCCTTTGGGGATATCTGAGGAGAGAAGTACATCATCAAAAAAAAAAAAAGAAAAAAAAGAGAGATGGGGGTGATTGAGACTCACGCTGTCATATTGTATGGGGAGACCAAGAGAAGCATCCTGGTCCACCCTCCTCTCCAGCACCCTCGGGGTTGGCCCAATCAGGATAGGACCAAACTGGAAACCCTAGGAATGGCAGGTGGCCATGTTGTGAGAAGGTCTACCCGTAGCCGAAGGAGCAGCAATATCTAGCCATAACCGAGTGGGAAGAGGAACCATGTCACGAGTCCTCCACTACAAAGACATATATAAGAGTGAGGAAATAAAAGATTCAAGAAAAATAGGAGAGTAATAGGGAAGGATACATACCATGGGGCCCTCTAGGGTTAGGGTGATGCAAACTGTCTCCGTATCTAGGAAGGCATCATAGTCCCCTGACAAGTGCAAGAAGTTTTCTTCCCACACCCCCTCAGCCAACTTCTTGGCCTCGCCCTTATGAACATCCTTCGAATAGTGCATGGTAGCAGGAGGAATACAAGGGACGATGCATTGGTCTGCATCTGAACACTGAGCAATGAACTGCTCCCCCAGATACGAAGCCCTACTATCGGGACCTCAGAACAATACCCTTATACAAGTCAGGGCGATAACTTGCTTCAGCTGCACCTCATCAGGGAACTCAACCGGCTGAAAGGGCTTACAGTCAACTTGCACAAGTAAAAGGGTGGGCATAGTACAAAACAAATGGGAAAACTCAGAAGTAAGCAAGACTTAGCATCACTATGTTGTTCAAGAGAGAACGAGCACTGGAACCCTCAGTGTGATGGGTCACTCCTTCAAAACATGGCTGTCCTCCCATCTGCTGGATGCTGAGAAGAAGATTTTGTCGGCATTATGCAGCTCTGAGCACATGAACCCCAGGTGCTCAGCAAAGTATACCAATTCTTGTTGGTTAGCTTATTAAGCTCCTGGTAGTCAATGCACAACCTCATACTTCCATCTTTCTTCTTGACGAACAATACCGGTGCTTCCCATGGAGACACACTAGGTCTAATGAATCCTTTCTTCAAAAGGTCCTGAAGTTGCACCTGTAATTCTTTTAACTCTGTGGGGGCCATGCGGTAAGGGGCTTTTGACACAGGTGCTTAGTCGGGGAGTAGGTCTATAGCAAACTCTGTCTCTCGGTCAGGGGGAAAACTTGTCAAATCATCCAGAAATACATCGAAAAACTCCCTCACCACATCAAGCTCGGTCAATGGCCTAATCTCTATCTCAGTATCCATCACAGATGCTAAGTAGCATTGACACCCTTTATCTAGCAACTTCTTCATCTGGAGTGCATTTAGAATAACCTTCTTAGGTTTATTGGGCTTATCCCCTTGGAACACAAACTCATCATCATCACGAGGTCTGAAAATGATAGTCTTCTCTACACATAGCACATTGGATCTGTATGTGGATAACCAGTCCATTCCTAGAATCACGTCAAAGTCGGTCAAATGAACATTCAACTCATGTCCACCTATGGTCACTGGACAAGGCTCATATACATAGTTTAAACCTACTACACTTCCTGTAGGGGTACTCACTACCAAACACTGCGTCAATCCTTTGGGTGGTATTCCCATTTTCTTTGTGAATGCCAGTGACACAAACGAATGCGAGGCTCCTGAGTCAAATAACATATGTGCAGGCAATAATGATATCAATAATATACCTATCACTACACAGGGTGCAGCCTTTGCATCTTCTGTGATCATGAAAAACACTTTGCCCTGTGATCTCTGGCCCTATGGGGGCTGTGCTGGTCTAGGTGCTGCATAGGTCTATTGGGGTCTAGGTGGTATAGTGTATGGTGCATCACCTGGCCTCTGGTGGGGGCATGTCCTCGCTAGGTGGCCCAGCTAATCACAATGAAAACACCTTGGGCTCGATCCTATAGACTGAGATACAACACTAGAATGGGAAGACTGGGAAGTCTGACTAGCTTCGGGCTTTCTAAATTATACCAGAGTTGGGTTGATATAAGGCACTCGAAAGGATTTGCCACCTCCCCTAGAATCAGTAGACCCCATAGGCATCTTTCCCATTCCCTGTTGGGCTGAGAAGTTTTCTCTATGTCGATCTTCAATAGATTTGGCCACTTGGACCACCTCAGCATAAGTCTGTAGTTTCAACCCAATTATGGAAAATCCAATACCTGGCCTCAACCCTTTCTCAAACTTCTTAGCTTGAGCCCTATCACTTTGGAGATGTCCAGGAGCAAAATGGAATAGCTTCTCAAAATGTTGTTGATACTCGAGCACAGACCGGGAACCTTGTACCAACTAGGAGAACTCACTCTCTCTCCTATCCTGGAAGCTTTTTAGAAAATATTTCTCAAAGAAGGCCCCTTTGAAGTCTGAACAAGTAGGGTTTAGGTTACTCCCCCTCAGAATGGGCTTTGCACTCCACCAATCATCAGTCGCATTTTACAGCTGATATCCCGCACACAAAATTTTCTCCTCATCAGTGCAGCCCATTAGTCTAAACACCTTTTCCATACCACCAATCCATCTTGATGGATACAAAGGATCTTAGCCCATCTTTGAGAAGCATGGAGGCCTAAGCCATTGAGATTTCTCTATCATCTTTGTTAGGTTTGTCTAGCCCTCTATGTGTGCCTGGGCTTGTTCTGGTGTCTGGTTTTGTACATGCCCATGTACATTTTGCTGCTCAAGCCCATACACCTGCGCCCCACCTAATGTTTGAAGGGTAGCTGATCCAACGGGTACCGAAATGTGTGTCGATGGAGTAGGAGTTGTAGGCAGTGCATTATGGGCTTCCATTATCGCTCGGATCCTATTATTAATCCTAGCCATAAAATAATTCTATCTTTCCTCAATTCCCCACATCATGTTATCCATGATGGATGCCACATCATGAGCAGTAAGCACCAGCGGAGCCGGTGGTGTATTACGGGGTCTACCTCGATTCCATGTAGGGGATGCGGGAGGTGATGGGTGTGATAGGGATTAGGACCGAGTGTTTGGGCGTGACATGACTCCTACGGAGGAATCCGATTAATTCACATGCATATACAAGGTTGCATGTAATTGGAACCCATGCATACAAAGTGGGTCCCTGTTTGAGATTTTAAATGTAACCGCAAACGTGCGAATCAGTGTATCTACGGGTCAAACACAAGGAGAGCAGCCACGTTATTTTTTTTACTTCTTTTAATAATGCGAAAGTGAACCGATTAATGGTTGTGATCTAATTATAATTACCATCCTAAACATATGTATCTAAAATAATGTCCTAACCATTCATTATCTAAGAATTTAAAGACGCAAGCCACGCAATTACGATTAAATAAATAAATAACTGAAAATAAACAACCCACGTAATTAAAAAAAAAAATTAAAGAAAAAAATGCTGAAATAAAAATTAAAGTAAAAGAAAGGGGATAAAGCTAGAGAGAGACTCACAAGTAGGTTTCTCTACTTTGCCCGAGGGATGCATCATAATATGAGCTTCCCTACTTGACCAGAGAGTCACTCTTATAAGGGTTACTCTACTTGGGTTTAGGGAAAGGGGGAAAATTAAAATAAAAACAATAAATTGATGGTTCTATGGCTAGGAGGGGCAAAGTCAACATATACACTGGCCATGAACCTTGGGGGAAAGGGATAGCAATAATATAACGACTGAAATTAAAATCCTAAATTAAGAAAGAAATGGTAGTCAGAAGAGGGAATGAGAGGGGGGAGAGAAGACTATTGAGGGAGCCTATTTACTTGAACTTCAACCCTTGAACTGAAAACTTGATCGATTTGAGATACTACCAATACTAAAAACCAGATCTGGAATAAACCAAATCTGAAATTTCTAGTACTAGAGAAAACAAATCTAAAGAAAAAAAAATGGAACTTGAAAGACATGCTTCATAGCTTGTTCCTGTTACCTAGAACTAAGCCTAGAACTAAAACTTGAAAATTACAACTTCAATTAGTTAAACAATAAAAATAAAAAATTAAATAAAAAACAAAAGTGCTTGCATTAATTGAATAAAAAGAACTTACAAAAATGTTTAAAGCATAAACCTAGAACTAGAGCTAGAGAAAGAGATAGAGCAACTAAAAAAAAAAACCTAGAAGAAGAATGAAGTGTCTTCCCTCCTCTTACATGAGTTGTATTTATAGGCAATGGGGAGGTAGGGTAACAAATTTCTCTTTCCTAAAAGTGAGAAACCAACAATTGGTAGTGAGATCTTTTGAGACCAAAAGTGCTAAGGTGGAGGAGAGAGAAGAGAGAAATAAACTTGGAGAAATTTTCAAAACTTTTTTTTGTTATTTTCTTTCTTTTTTTTATTTATTTATTTGTCTCTTCTTTTTCTCCCTCCAATGGATGATTTTCCTTCTTGCTTTGTGTGATTTGGACAATCCTTTGGTGATGATGTGGAGGAGAGAGAAGATTTGGACAAGATTTATTTCTCCAACTTGAGACTTCCTAGTGAGCAAAGAAATTTTGCACACTATATCTCACCAACTACACTAGGTAGTTGTTGTTGGAGAGATATCACGTCCAATAATACTTAAAGCCTCTAAAATACAAAACTTGTAAAAAAAAAAAAAAAAAAAGTAAAACCTAAGGTAGTTCTATTCTAAATATATAAAATGTATGTTTTATTACCCTAGATTTCACACATAAATGTGCTCATCAGAATTTTCCCACACTTAGATTTTGCTAATTCTCGAGCAAAACAAAAAGAAAAAGAATAAAAATAAAAATCCTAACTCACTTTCGTAGGAATCACGGTTGCACTTAGCATGTGCAACAAGCCTTTAAACCCCTAGGTCACCCCTAGTGGACGAGTTGTGTCTCGTGGGTGTTTGCAATGAATATACACCCAAAATTCAGAATAAACAAATCCCAACCTTGGCTAAAGGTAAGGCTCATACCGATCCGGAGCAAAGATAATTTCTCTTACAAGGGACCCCCACACTTGAACTTTTATTACCCTTTATCAATTCCAGGCACTAGCATATTTCTTAATTTAGAACTCACCTCGTCTCTTCCAAAACATCCTTATCTTAAGGTAAAACCACTTGTGAAGAAATAGGGAACCAATGACTAAGGCATTGGAGTGTTTTTTATCAAAATATATTACTAAGTATTAATGACATTTACACATTTTTTCTCATTTTTTTTTTTTTTTTGCTTAAAATCTATTGTACTCCACTACTTTTGGCCTGAATGACATGGTGGAGCAAACACCAGACACCCAAGTTACTATGTAGCTTCGCTTTTTATATATGCCCACAAAGACAGTGATGCTAGAGTTCCTTCAGAAGTTTCCTCCCAAGGAATTTCGATCAAGACACCACGCTTCCTGAGGCCCAATGCCCTGTCTAGTTCCAAGGGAATCAACTCTTATTCTTCTTTATACCACATTTCACATTTCATTTAAAATTGTGCATTTGTCAACTCATGCCAAATTAAAAAGAATATCTCAACTCCAAATCAAAAGTACAAGGAACCCATAGACTTACATATAGTCCAACACCATAAAATAGGGGTCTCTTATTTTTTCAGAAGAAAGTCCCATCTTAAGACACAGGCTTGTTTCTTTCTTCTCAACAGGGTTTTTAGACGTTCAAAATTGGTATCTTAGTCAAAACTTTTATTTTCATACATCAAGCAACCGAATGGTATGATCATTAGCCAAAAGCCAAAGTAGGACTTCATCCTTCAGCAAGCTCAGAAAAAACGAAAAGAAAAACAAATAAAACAAAGTGGAAAAAGCAGAAACTGGTTTCCCTCCCCCACGCTTAAGTTATGCAATGTCCTCAATGCATGGAAAGAATTAAAAACGAAGACAATGCAAGGGGGTCATACCTGATTAAAAGTTAGTCATCAGTGTAAAGAGGTTCATGGAGATTCATGACCTCTTCACTACCAGTATTAGGAAACTCAAGGAATGGTTTTAAACGCTGACCATTAACCTTCGAAATTACCCTTGTTCCTGGATTCAGAATCTCCACAGCCCCATGGGGATATATATTATGGACAATAAACGGGCCATCCCATCAAGATCTAAGCTTACCTGGGAAAAGATGCAATCGAGAGTTATACAATAAGACCTTATCACTAATTGTAAAAGATTTACGTAGAATGTGCTTATCATGGAAAGCTTTGGTCTTTTCCTTGTAAATCCTAAAACTTTCATAGGTTTCATTCCTAAGTTCCTCTAACTCAGATAGTTGGAGCCTACGATGAATTCCCGCATCAGACAAATCAAAGTTGAGCTTCTTGATGGCCTAAAAGGCCTTATGCTCTAACTCAACTGGTAAGTGATAAGCTTTTCCACACACCAAACTGTAGGGAGACTGACTAAAGTCAGTATTAAATGCAGTCCGATGGGCCCACAAGGCATCAATGAGCCTAAGGGACCAATCCTTACGGTTGGGATTAACAGTTTCTCCAAGATTTGTTTGATTTGCCTATTAGACACCTCCACTTGGCCACTAGTTTAGGGGTGATAAGGGGTAGATAACTTATTGGTGATCCCATACTTTTTTATTAGGGCCTCAAAAGACTGATTATAAAAATGAGTACCCCTATCACTAATTATTGCACGTGGTGCATCAAAGTGAAAAAAAAATTCTCTTTTAGAAACTGGACCACCACTTTGTGGTCATTAGTTTTACAGGGTATGACTTCTATCCATTTAGAAACATAATCAACGGTCAAAAGTATGTACAAATTTCCAAAGAAATTAGGGAATGGTCTCATAAAATTGATGCCCCATACATCAAAGATCTCAACTATCAAAATAGGGTTGAGGGGCATTATATTTCTCTTATTGATACGGCCAAAAGACTAGTAGGCAGGACAAGCTTTGCAAAAATCAAAAGCATCTCTAAAAAGAGTGGGCCAATAAAATCTGCATTGGAGAACCTTTGCTGCAGTTTTCTTAGGTCCAAAGTGTCCACCACATGCATGATCATGAAAAAAAGAGAGAATCGAATGTTGCTCATGATCAGGAACACATCGTCAGATAATCTGATCCGGACATATCTTAAACAAATAAGGATCATCCCAGAAAAAGTACTTAACTTGGGAATGAAACCTATACTTATCTTGGGTGGACCAGTAATCCGGAGTCACACTTGAAACAAAAAGTTGACAATGTCAGCAAACCATGGTTCACTGGACACTGTAAATAACTGTTCATCTGGAAAGTTCTCGTTGACTGGAGAATCGATAGTCAACGAATTGGGAAGCCGGGATAAATGGTCTGCAACTAGGTTTTCAACTTTTTTTTATCCCTAATTTCTAAATCAAACTCTTGCAAAAGTAAAACCCACTTAATGAGACGGGCTTTGGCATCTTTCTTCTAAACTAAGTATCTGAGAGCAGAATGATCAGTATACACCACCATATGTGAACCAACTAAGTAAGACCGAAACTTTTCTAATACAAACACAATCGCTAAAAGTTCTTTTCCAGTGGTTGCATAATTGAGTTGCGCATCATTTAAGATCCTACTAGCATAATAAAGGACAGTGGGCAACTTATTAATCCTTTGACCCAAAACCGCTCCTATGGCAAAATCTGAAGCATCACACATCAGTTCAAAAGGTTCAGTCCAAACTGGTGGTTGAACAATGGATGCATTGGTCAACTCCTTCTTAATTTGTTTGAAGGATTCTAGGCATTCTTTAGAAAACTCAAAAGTTTGATCTTTGGCAAGTAATGAAGTGAGAGGTCGGGCTAACTATCTAAAGTTCTTAATAAACCTTCTGTAGAAGCCCCCATACTCTAGAAAAGATCAGACATCCTTAACAGATTGAGGAGGTGGTAAATTATCAATTAAATCCACTTTGGCTCTATCTACCTTAATTCCCTCCTTGGATATTACATGGCCTAAAACAATACTAGATTTAACCATGAAATGGCATTTCTCCCAATTCAAAATCAAATTCTTAGATATGCCCCTTTTCAAAACTAGAGAAAGATGATGAAGACATTCAGAATAGGAATTCCCATGAATTGAAAAGTCATCCAAAAATACTTTTAAGAATTTTTGGACTATGTCAGAAAATATGCTCATTATACATCCTTGGAACGTAGCAGGGGCATTACAAAGCCTAAAGGGCATATGTCTGTAAGCAAATGTTCCATATGGGCATGTAAAAGTGGTCTTATGTTGGTTCTCTAAAGCAATTGAGATCTGGTTATAGCCGGAATATCCATCTAGAAAATAATAGTATTCATGTCCAGCTAACCTCTCTAACATCTGGTCAATGAATAGCAATGGGAAGTGGCCCTTCCAAGTTGCCACATTAAGTTTTCTGTAGTCTATGCACACTCTCCACCCAGATTGGACACAGGTTGGAATTAATTCATTATTGGAATTGGGAACTACAGTCACACCAGACTTCTTAGGCACTACGTGAACTGGGCTTACCCATTAGCTGTCAGAAATAGGATAAATTATTCCATGATCCAAGCACTTTAGGATCTCTTTCTTAATAGCTTCCATCATCACTGGGTTAGCCCTTCTTTGGGGTTCCGTGGATAGTTTAGAATCCTCCATAAGATGTATATGATGTTACACAATAGAAGCGCTTATATCTTTGATATCAGCTATGGTCCAACCTAGGGCTTCCTTATTATCTTTTAACACTTTAAGTAACACCTCTTCCTAGCTAGAAGTCAAATTTGAAGAAATTATTATAGGAAAAGTCTGGTCAGGCCCTAGGAAAGCATACCTCAAATTAGATGGCAACTCCTTAAGATCTAACTTAGGGGGCTTAACTAAGGAAGGTTTGGGAATGAAATTGGAAAGGGGTCCTAAGGGCTCCACAGGTGTGTGAAGACTCAAGAATTTAGAAAAAAAAATTTCACTATCATCATCCAACTCATCCATTCACTCTTGGAATCTTGAATCAAAATTAATATCAAAGTTGATAATTAAATCATCAGAAAAATCCAAAAAATCCTCAATCATAGTAATCTCTTCTTCCATATGTGATTGCTTGCCTATCCTAAACATTTTAAACTCAACAGTTTGGTTACCAAAAGATAATCTTAGGAAACCATTCCGGCAGTTGATTAATGTATTACTGGTAGCCATGAATGGTCTTCCTAGAATTATTGGGATCTCATCCTTGGTTGAGAAAGGTTTGATATCTAACACAATGAAATCAATAGGGAAAATAAATTCTCCCACCTTTAGTAAGACATCCTCAACCATCCCTTTAGGAATTTTAATAAACCTATTTGCCAACTGAAGAGTAGTTCCAGTGGCTTTCAATTCTCTGAATTTAAGTTGCTTGTACACATAGTGAGGTAAAAGATTCACACTTGCGCCAAGGTCAAGTAAGACATGCTCAATGTAAGTATTGCCTATGGCATAAGATATGGTAGGGTTCCCTGGATCCTTATACTTGGCTGCTATAGGATGAGTAATTATGGAACTAATGTTACCTGCAGAGAACGCCTTTTTGGGAACACTAGTGATACGTTTGTGAGTACACAAATCTTTCAGTACCTTTGCATAGGCAGGGATTTGGGATATGGCATCCAAAAGAGGGATGTTCACTTCTACCTTTTTAAAGACTTCTAAAATTTTGTCCATGGAAGCAGTCTTCCTTTTGCTTATCAAGCGATTAGGAAATGGGACCAGATGAACATAAGGACTATTAGGGATTTGCCCCTGTTCAGACGAATCATTTTTGGTTTTCTCAACCAAATCATCTTTAGTTTCAGAAAAATCTTTAGGTTCATCAAATGAACCGAAAACAAGAGGCACACTTGTGTCATTAACTAAAGGAGAGTTAACAGGAGTAATAAATGAGGAAGATTTAGGAACACTCTGTTGGTACTCTCTACCACTCCTAAGGGCATAAACAACATTACATTGGTTAGAGGGCCCTTTTTGAGGTTGACCTTGTACAATATTTAATGGTGCATTAGTTGATGTTTGTGAATTAACAGACTGATGATGCCTAGGGTTAGGCTCTGGTTGACTGGGTAAAGTTCCTTTCTCCCTCTCACGCATAATTGAGACAACTTGAGTGAGTTCTCTCGTAAGATTTTGATGGCTTGTCATGAGGAGGGCCATATTTTTTTTCAAGTCACTTATTCTACTTACCTCTCTAGTGTTGGTAAACCCAGGGGGTTGCTGATAAGATGATAGGAGAGGGGCCCTAGGAAAACTAGCCTGAGGTCTTACATTTGCCCTAGGAAAAGTATTTTGGGAAAAAGATTGTTGTGCAAAGGGAGGCCTTTGGAGTCCAGGTTGACCTTAATTATGAAAATTAGAAGGCCCTGCTTGGTTACCCTGATTCTAAGAGAAATTTGGGT
Organism: Macadamia integrifolia; assembly: GCF_013358625.1. Taxonomy (NCBI): domain Eukaryota; kingdom Viridiplantae; phylum Streptophyta; class Magnoliopsida; order Proteales; family Proteaceae; genus Macadamia; species Macadamia integrifolia. The sequence goes on from NW_024870451.1 coordinate 110,526, forward strand.
GATTTCTCGATCTTGGATTGTAGGTATTACTATATGGATTATTCTAGTATAAGGCATAAATACTATCATTAGAAGTGCCCCCAGAGGTGTTGGGGCATTCTTCTTTGAGATGTCTAGGGGACCGGCACCAAGCAATAATCTTAACCAAATTGATTGATGATGGCTCCCTAGGAACAATAGCCTCAATTCTGTTGATTAGGCTATCCAAATGGGCTTCCTTAGCTACTATCCCATCCACAAAATATCCTTTTTCTCCTATGGTTCTTTCACTCTATTGGGTTGATTCCCACTCACGGGTTTTGTCAGCTAAGTCAAGTAAGAATTCCCATGCCTTTCCTTCATCTGTAAAGGATGTGAATCCCTTAGGGCACATAGACTCTATTATTTGTTTAGTTGGGTAATCAATACCCTCATAAATTATTTGACATAAATGCCATAGGTCTAGGCCATTGTGAGGGTATTCTTGGAGTAGATCCTTGAATCTCTCCATAAGTTTGGAAAATGACTCACTAAGCTTTTGCCTAAGTTGAAGGATATCGCTTCTAAGCTTATTGGTCTTGTGAGTTGGGAAAAACTTCTTAAGGAGGAAAACTATGAACTGTTCCTATGAGGTTATGGAATTTGTGGGTAACCCATACAACCACTTCTTAGCTTGGTCTTTGTTTGAGATTTAAAATGTAACCACAAGCATACGGATCAGTGTAGCTACGGGTCGAACATAGGGAAAACAACCACTTTATTTTTTTTTTCTTTTAATAATGCGAAAGTGAACCGATTAATGGTTGTGATCTAATTCTAATTACCATCCTAAACATATGTATCTAAAATAACGTCCTAACCATTCGTCATCTAAGAATTTAAAGACGCAAGCCACACAATTAAAATTAAATAAATAAATAATTGAAAATAAACAACCCATGTAATTAAAAAAAACAATAAAGGAAAAAAAATACTGAAATAAAAATAAAGTAAAAGAAAGGGGAGAAAGCTAGAGAGAGACTCACAAGTAGGTTTCTCTACTTAGCCTGAGGGATGCATCATAATATGAGCTTCCCTACTTGACCAGAGAGTCACTCTTACAAGGGTTACTCTACTTGGCTTTAGGGAAAGGGAGACAATTAAAATAAAAGCAATAAATTGATGGTTCTATGGCTAGGAGGGGCAAAGCCAACACATACACTAGCCATGAACCTTGGGGGAAAGGGATAGCAATAATGTAACGACTGAAATTAAAAATCCTAAATTAAGAAAGAAAGGGTAGTCAGAAGAGGGAATGAGAGGGGGGAGAGAAGACTACTGAAGGAGCCTACTTACTTGAATCAATGCTTGAACTTGAAAAAAAAATTGCTCCACGGCTCGTGATCTTGTCACCTAGATCTAAGCCTAGAACTATAACTTAAAAAATTACAACTCAATTGCATAAATCATAAACATAAAAAGGCTGAATAAGAATAAAAGAGTGCTTGCATTAATTGACATAAAAAACTATTACAAAAGTGATTAAACCAAAAATAGAGAAGAACTAAAACTAAAGAGTGAGAGAGGGAGAGGGAGAGAGAGAGTAACTAAAAAAAAAAACTAGAAGAAGAATGAATTGTCTCCCCTCCTCTAACATGAGTTGTATTTATAGGGAATGGGGAGGTAGGGTAACAAATTTCTCTTTCCTAAAAGGGAGAAATCCACAATTGATTGTGAGATCATTTGAGACCAAAAGTGCTAAAGTGGAGGAGAAAGAAGAGAGAAATAAACTTTGAGAAATTTCCTGTAATTTTTTTGCTTATTTTCTTTCCTTTTTTTTTTTCTAATTTATTTTTCTTCTTTTCCTCCCTCCAAGGGACGATTTTCTACTTGCTTTGTGTGATTTGGACAATATTTTGGTGATGATGTGGAGGAGAAAGAAGATTTGGACAATCTCTATTTCTCCCATTTTTTTTCTTTCCTTTTTTTTTTCTTCTCTTTTTAGGAACCCTTCCATGATTTTCCTTGCTTCTAATTCAATGTGGAAATCTCCTCAATGCCCTTAGTGCTTTAAGTGAGTGAAAAGCAGGAAATCTTCAACAAAATTCTCTAAAAAAAAAACAACCATGAGACTCGAACTTGAGACCTCTTGGTGAGCAAGAGAATTTTGTATACCATAGCTCACCAACTACGCTAGGTAATTGTTGTTACCAAAAACGAATCTTCAATCATTTAAGGATGTGGTCCATCGATCCTTGTTGGCATTTAGAATATTCCTTGTACCTCTGGGACAACTGCAAATGGGCTGGTTCTGCATCTCAGTTCAGTTCTAATCCATTATTCTTTTTCTGGCCCGAAACGAATAATCATTTGTACGGATGACCAAACGAATGTGTACTTTTAATTGAACATATCCATCTTGCTCAGAATTTCATCCTCTTCGCAACCATGAAAAGAAATAGGACCTCTTTACGTGTAAAATTGAAAATATAGTGCCCGATAGTCCTTAAGGTCTTGAAAATATAAAACCTGCAAAAAGAGAGTAAAACCCAAGGTAGCTCAATTCTAAATATGTAAAATGCATGTTTTACTACCCTAGATTTCACACATAAATGTGCTCATCAGAATTCCCCCACACTTAGACTTTGCTAGTTCTCGAGCAAGACAAAAAGAAAAAGAATAAAGACAAAAAACCTAACTCACTTTCGTAGGAATCACAGTTGCACTTAGTATGTACAACAAGCCTTTAAACCCCTAGGTCACCCCTAGTGGATGAGTTGTGTCTAGTGGGTGTTTGTAGTGAATATACACCCAAAATTCAGAATAAACAAATCTCAACCTTGGCTAAAGGTAAGGCTCATACCGATCCGGAGCAAAGATAATTTCTCTTACAAGGGACCCCCACACTTGAACTTTTATTAGCCTTTATCAATTCCAGGCACTAGCATATTTCTTAATTTGGAACTCACCTCGTTTCTTCTCAAACATCCTTATCTTAAGGCAAAACCATTTGTGAAGAAATAGGGAACCAATGACTAAGGCGTTGGAGTGTTTTTGACCAAACATGTTACCAAGCAATAATGACATTTGCACATTTTTTTCTCTTTTTTTTTTGAATAATAAACTCTATTCTACTCCACTACTTTTGGCTTGAATGACATGGTGGAGCAAACACCAGACACCCAAATTACTATGTGGCTTCGCTTTTTGCATATGCTTACAAAGGCAGTGATGCTAGAGTTACTTCAGAAGTTTTCTCCCAAGGAATTTCGATCAAGACACCACGCTTCCTGAGGCACAATGTCCTGTCTAGTTCTAAGGGAATCAACTCTTATTCCTCTTTATGCCACATTTCACATTTCATTTAAAATTATGCATTTGTCAACCTATGCCAAATTAAAAAGAAGGTCTCAACTCCAAATCAAAAGTATAAGGAACCCACAGACTTACATATGGTCCATCACCATAAAACAAGGATCTCTTATTTTTCAAAAGAAAGTCCCATCTCAAGACACAGACTTGTTTCTTTCTTCTCAACAGGGTTTTTATACGTTCAAAATGGGTACCTTAGTCAAAACTTTTATTTTCATACATTAAGCAACCGAATGGTATGATCATTAGCCCAAAGCCAAAGTAGGACAAAAACAAAAAGAAAAACAAATAAAAAAAAGTGGAAAAAAAAAACTGGTTTTCCTCCCCCACACTTAAGTCATGCAATGTCCTCAATGCATGGAAAGAATTAAAAGCAAAGACAATGCAAGGGGGTCATACCTAATTAAAAGTTAGTCATCAGTGTAAAGAGGTTCATGGAGATCCATGACCTCTTCACTACTAGTATTAGGAAACTCGAGGAACGATTTCAAATGCTGACCATTAACCTTCGAAATTACCCCTATTCCTGGATTCAAAATCTCCATAGCCCCATGGGGATATACATTATGGACAATAAACGGGCCATCCCATCAGGATCTAAGTTTACCAGGAAAAAGATGCAATCAAGAGTTGTACAATAAGACCTTATCACCAATTGTAAAAGATTTACGCAGAATGTGTTTATCATGGAAAGCTTTGGTCTTTTCCTTGTAAATCTTAGAACTTTCATAGGCATCATTCCTAAGTTCCTCCAACTCAGATAGTTGGAGCCTACGGTGAATTCCCGCATCAGACAAATCAAAGATGAGCTTCTTGATGGCCCAAAAGGCCTTATGCTCCAACTCAACTGGTAAGTGACAAGCTTTCCCATACACCAAACGGTAGGGAGACTGGCCAAGGTCAGTCTTGAATGCAGTCCGATGGGCCCACAAGGCATTAATAAGCCTAAGGGACCAATCATTACGGTTGGGATTAACAGTTTTCTCCAAGATTTGTTTGATCTTCCTATTAGACACCTCCACTTGGCCACTAGTTTGGGGTGATAAGGGGTAGATAACTTATGAGTGATCCCTTACTTTTTCATTAATGCCTCAAAAGGCTGATTACAAAAATGAGTACCCCTATCACTAATTATTGCACGTGGTGCACCAAAGCGGGAAAAAATGTTCTCTTTGAGAAACTGGACCACCACTTTGTGGTCATTAGATTTACAAGGTATGGCCCCTATCCATTTAGAAACATAATCAACGGCCAAAAGTATGTACAAATGTAATACCCTACTTCTTAAACCCGGTCTGATTACACGGTTGACCTGGTTTAACCATGCAGGACCCGAACCAGAGAGGGTTAAGGCGGGTTCCTTATAGACCATGATGGCAAGGGTGACCTTAAACACCAGCTGGCCCGACAAGTCCGAGCCAGTGCCAAAAGAGACGGGAGTACCCAAGCCGTGTACATGCACATATCATAAGGCCATGTACGGATAAAGCAAGTATGTAGCCGTATCTTATGGCACATACGTATATTACATCTTATGCCAAGTGTGAGATTTCGTGCCGAGGGCCGAACTCTGTCAAAATCCCAATTGTTGGCCAAGTTTTGGCCCTCAGGTGGGCGGTCACAGGTGGACGCATCCACCCACCTGAGTGACCCACCCATGTGATTGCTTAGTTATGTTAAGAAGTATAAATAGCATTTAAATTTTCCTTTTTCTTTTCTCATTTATGACACTCGGACGTTGGTGAGAAGAGTAAAGAGGAGAGAGAAAAGAAGGGAAAGAAGAGGAGAAGAGAAGGAAGAGGAAGAAGAGATGGATTTCAGCGGCGCCGAGGCTTGATCTTCCCATTCTGACACCGGAAGAGTGATCTCCAACACTAGATCTACGTTTAGAGGTGAGCAAAGGCTGGGTTTCCTTAAACTTTCACCATACCCAAGTAAAACCCTTAATTTGGGTAGGATTTCTTGAGGTCTTGTAAATCCCCCTTGAGATGATGAATCTAAGGTTTAATAGACGATCTATGTGTTGATTTTGAAGGATTTGAAGGAGTGTTTACAAGGTTGGAGAAGCCTTGGTGATTTGAAGTGATTTTGGGGTTTTGAAGGGGTTCTTGAGCAAAGAAGGTAAGATGGCTTCCCATTCCTTAAATCTAACCTAGATCTAGGTTAGAACCACCTAATGAGACCATGAATGTTTGGAGAATGGATTTGGAAGAGCCCCATTTGATTCCCCAAAGGTTGGGGAAGGTTTCAGGTGAAAATGGCATTTCTCGCCAAGACCGATGGGCCAAGACCAATGGGCCATTTGGCCCGCCTGAGGGCACCAACCTGAGAGGGCAGGACCCTCCGGCCCAACCGGCGGGCCGACCGATGGGCCACCCTGCCCGTCGGTCTTAGCAGGACCCTCGGGCCCAAACGATGGACCAGACCGACGGGCCGACCGGTGGGCTGACTTACCCACCGGTCAAGACCAATGGGTCTGACTGGTGGGTCAGACAGGTGGGCTGTCCAAGCCACCCGAGTGGCTCCCAACGTGATTCTTACATCTGATTGGACCCAAAACGAACATGCGACCTTCTTCTAGGATTCTAAACATTATTTGGTCATTGGACCTTATTAATTTTGATCCCAAAGTGGTGAAATACAACCCTGCTCATGCATGATAGGTTCACCAAATCTTATGTTTCTTGCACCGGATCTCACCCGTACCGAGCGTGAGTCCTTGTACACTACAGGTAAGTGGGGAGAGGACGTTTGGCCTTGTTTCAAGGCATTGTTTGGCATTCATTTAAATTGTATCTAGACTAGCCATGTCATCATGAAAATGTTATGTAGATTAGCCATCCTCATATACTGTGTTATGTGTGTTGTGTTTATTTCTAAATGCCAAGTGATGATATGCTTATATGATGAATGTTGACATCATTGTGCATGATGCATTAATAGACTAGATGTTGTAGTCGGCTTGGAAACGAGTGCATTGGTGGCCCGTGGTATTGGACGCTGTGGCACTATACAATCGTACTATTGTCATATAGGAGCATGCGGTTTAGGATTATCATTTTCCCGTGCTACGACCCTTCCCAATAGGGGTTAAGGTATTGGGTTACCATTTGGGGGGAAGTAGTGGTCACGGTTGTCGGGTCACTGTGGCAGTTAGACATTACGCCCGGCTGGTCATTAGGACAGTCGGCAACCCTAGTGGTATATTCAAGAAGGACAATCGTACTGCTTTTAAATTGCTGGAGTCAGCACCTTTAATTTTTAGTCATTTACTTTATGTTGAGATCCAGTGGTCGGCATGTTTTATTTTTTCGAGTACTCACGGTGGGCCTTCTCCTACATCCCTATGGGCATATTGCGGGATAGAGTTCGCGGCTCGTACCTGTAGTATACGCACACTGTGGTTGTAGTAGCACTAAACCAAAGACTTAGTAATGTTGCTTAGATGGATGTGACTAAAAATGTATTGCACAACATATAGTGCATATGGTTGTGATTTGTTGTGTGGACTGCTGTGTGGTCCATCTTTCCACTTACTGAGCTAGTGAGCTCATCCCACGTGTGCACCTCTTTTAGATGATTTTGCAGGTCATCCATCTGAAGAGCATAGGTTGGGTCCCACAGTTGAGTTCCCTGAAGAGGATTGGTGGGCCCCTGAGGAGTTAGAGCACTGCACTGATTGCTCGTGCGAGAGTTGTGCTGCGGGACCATAGTTTTGATGCCAAGTTGAGCTCTACCTCCTGATACCGAGCTGAGCTCTACCTTCTGATACCGGGCTGAGCTCTACCTTTTGATACCGAGCTGAGCCCTACTTATATTACCGAGCTGAGCTGACTCTTCGATTTTTGATGATTCCTTTTGTGTACTTGATATATGAATTGTACTCTTATTGTGTAAATATCATGTCTTCAGGCCCACATGTACTTAACTATTGTATTACAATTCGGGTATCAAGTATTATGGGAATATTCACAGGTAAACCAAGTCTTCCGCTAAACTAATGAGCACTTTCTTAGTTGTGTGTATGCTGTGGTGGAATACTGTATCAGATGATCCTGGCAGGTTTGGGTTAACCGGTGTTAACCCGGTCACTGGCCTGGTTATATGTGAATGGGGTGTGACAACGGTGGTATCAGAGCGTGATGCTCTGATCCACTCACAGCATACCGCTTAGACCCCATAGAATCTATAATAGGAAATTGGATTGGGTTAATGTAAAAACTTTAAAGAGTTAAAAGCCAAAGAAAGAAAGGAATAAAAATGGTTGCATTTAGATATTGCATTCATGGCATGCGTGAGAGAAAATAAAAGGTTAATTTAATTAGTGTCATAACCCATCGAGTGCAAGTTTGACGAAATTTCAGCAGCATAACGGCACAAAATGAGATTTCCAAAAATTTTCACACAAACACTTGATAAACAACATATCCATATATATAACCATGATCAAAATTAACAAAGACACCATAATTAAACTACACAAATTATCAAACATACAAATTCATCACAAACCACTATCAAAACACATCATCCCACAAATAAGTCCAGTTACAGAGAAAGCACAAAGAATGAGAAAAGAAAGAAAAAAAAATTACAATAGGATCAACAATAGGAAACATGTGAGAAGCTGGTGTGGATGAACTAAGTCCTCAATGATCATCGTCGTCGTCATCGTCCAATACTACTATGTTCACCTGAGGTCTAGAGTTGACGTTGAGGTGATGGTCGTAGTAGTCAGACCTCGAGTTCACCAGCCATACCTCCCTCCAAAGTCGGCCAAAATTCTACTGAGATGGCATTGGTCGTGGTATCCAAGTCCTAGCCCAGTCTGAGGAAGGAATTCTCCAAGGTGGCCTACCTCTCCAGGATGCGTTCCTCCCCAGAAGCACTCTCGTCCAGTCTTCTTAGCAGCTGATCTTGGCCATCCTTCAAAGCCCTCATAGTGGACATCATGCCCTCAAAATCATATGCACCACTCTCAGGTGGTGGGGCTCTATGCTGTGGGCCTGCAGCTCTGGTGAAGCCAAGATCAGTACCTCTCGACTCCTGAGGCACCTCCTCAAGGATATCCTCATCCACCAAATCATCCTCTTCATCCTGAGGAACATAGTTCTCATCTTCCTCACTAGACTCCTCCTCCATGGGAACATCCTCCATAGGGGCAGCCATCCTTTTCCTACCTCTCTGAGCTCCTGCTCTCTGAGTATATCCATAAGGGTGTGGAGACCCATCCTCAAGAGATTTCCCCTGTCAAACTTGTCCTCTGGAGTCTTCCCCTCCTCCCCACTCAGGTCCACTCTAAAGAACTCAAAGATCCTAATGAGGATCCTGCCATATGGGAATCCTCCATCCTCGGGGTGAGAAGTGTGGTGCTCCATGGTCTTGAGGATGACGTAGGGTAAGCACAAGTGCTCATCACCTCCCTCTAAAGCCTTATAGATGCAGAAGGCTAAAAAGGCTACCATGAAGCCCACCTGGTTTCGGTGACCTCCTCTGGGGAGCAAGTTGAACTGGACCAATCGGGAAAATACACGAACCTCTGGAAAAAATGATGTCTCAGACTCTGGACATGCACTGCTGCCACAGATGGTCTCATAGATGTAGTCCGGTGTCTCCAAACTCATGAACGGGCCCAGGGGCTTACTCCTGGGAGGACTGTAGTAATGGTGCCCAGCTGAGGAGATACCCAAAATGCTAGCCAAGGTGTCCACGGTCAGCTGAATGTCCACCCCCTTCACCATATGATTATTGCATACTCCTCGTACTGGTAGGAAACCTCCAGGTTGCAGTAGAATCTACAGACCAACTGCTCGTAGCACGGACGGTCTATGTGGAGGATAGACTGCCAGCCCAGTGCTGTGAACCTCTCCTGAAGCTGAATCTTGTGGAAGTCATCAACTACCATAGTCTTCTCCATCATTATAGACCTCTTCAGGAAGGCCTGCCAATTGGCTGCTGCCTCTGAACAGCGGAAGAGATCCTTGTCATAGTTAGAATGATCGATGGGGGCAGGTCTGGGTCGCCCTGCGCGGGGGGCTGGAGAACTAGTCCCTACACTCTTCCGCTTGGAAGCGGTGGTCTTACGCCGAGTGCCAGAGGATGTGGGCTCCTTGCCTTTGTGAGATGACATCCTGGCAAGACAAGAAAAAGAGGAAAGAAGGGTAAGTGACAAAACATAAATCATGGAAAGAAATAGAAGGTGACAAAATGTGACAAGGGAGAAATGATAAAATGTCTATGAATGAAATGCTCGGCCAGTGACAAGACAGAGATTATGGCAAAACAACAATGTGACAGAAAGGGGCAAGTAAAGCATGGCAAGTAGAGAATGATAGAAAAGAAAAACCCCAATTCTCATTGTGCAAGTTCAATCTAAGGAAGAAAAAAAAAATGGAAAGACTCACAATAGGGCGAAGCATGAAGCTTACATGCTCATGGATGAAATGCCGTCATTCTACAATCAAGAACATGCAAAAACATATGCTAATGTGCTATTAAGGTCCACAAATACGAAAGGGTGTAAAAAGAATCAAAGAAAACCAACACAAAAGATTGATTGTCATAGGAAGATATGGGATTTCTAACATAAGGAACTTGGTATGATCTCTACAGCATGTTAAGTATAAATCAAACATAATACATTTCATTTCAGTTACTAATTGGGGAAAAAGAGCAAGAATTGAAGAAATCCCCAAATTTGAGAAAACTAGGGCACGGTTGGGGTTTTCTCTCAAAAATGGAGAAGTAAATCTTAGAACTAGAAATAAATCACAAGAGAAACATCACATTCACATGGAAATACTGTTCTATGGAAGGAAACATGGGGAAAGAACCTAGATTAAAGTCTACACATGAGTTCTACCCCCAAGTACAAGTTCTGAGAAGAAAAGGAGGAAGAAACTTACTTGTGAGTAGAGGAGTTGAATCTTCACAAAAGCGCCGGATCATTGAGTGAGATTGCGAGTGGAAGCGTCAAAAAGCTCTCCAAAATCGCCTGGGGGAGAGAGAGAGAGAGAGAGGAAAATGAAAGAAATAAGGAAGAACAGGGCTTAAGTGCCCTGTTCGAGATTTCCGCTCGGGTAGGACCGGCGGGCCAATCGGCGGGCCATCCTACCCACCGGTGTCAGCACGTCGGTTGAAGATTTGGACCGACAGGCCGACCGGCGAGCCAACCTACCCACCGGTGTCACCCGCCGGTTGAGAGAAAACTTGAAGAAAAAAATAGGATTTATTGTTATTATTATTATTATTAATATAATTATTATGATTATTGTTATTATTCTTATAATAATATGTTATGGTCAAGTGGGACCATTGACATACTTGTTGAAGCACTAACCCTGTATTTTTGGAATCAAGTTGCGGTAAGTTGTAAACTATCATACACTATAATACCCTGCGTGTTGGCATATAATTATGTGCCGATATAAATTCTATGGTATTTAACCAATGTGATGTATGATATGTTCCAGGTACAAGGATACGATGGTACGTACTAGATCTGGTAGCAATGCACGAGGTATCCCACATGGTCCTCGTCCGGTCGATTGACCACCGAATCCCAGGAGGTCTCACTCTATGGGGCAAACATCACTTCCACAACCTCCAGAGACCTTTGGTCAGGGTAGGGCACAAGAGGACCCACCTATGACTACACTTCCGAACCCTCCACCGGTTATTATTCCGGGGGATGTTGCTACCATAATTCAGCAGTCACAACAGGCTTTCCAGCAACAAATGCTTCAGCAACAGCAAGCATTTATGACTGCTATTCAGCAACAATTGGACATTTCTCAATCAGGTCAACCTCCCCAGATACTTACTCCAAAGGACCCACCTGTAGGGTCTGGTACGGGGCCACAAGTGGGAGGTACACCTCCAATCCCGCCGTTCAGTATTCCTCCATATGGGGTGCCCCCTCCATACTCTTACTATCTGGCTTATGATCCTAATTACCCGTCGATGAATAATACGTCAAAGGTAGTGGAGTCATTCAAGAGAAACTTGCCACCCGTATTCACTAAGGTGGGGAGTGATCCTCTGGAACCGGACCAGTGGATCCAGGAGCTAGAGAAAATATTTAAGGTGATTGAGTGCACAGATGCACAGAAACTCATTTGTGTGGGGTTGCAACTCAAGAAGGAGGCCAACTCTTAGTGGCAAGCCTCTAAGCCCATATTATTGGCCGCCCATCTGGAACCCACCTGGGAACAGTTCAAGGAGTTGTTCTTGGACAATCATTACCCACGCAGCTTCAGAGACCGCAAGGAGACTGAATTTATGGCCTTAACTCAAGGAGGTAAGACTATCCTTGAGTACCAACAACAGTTTGAGAGCTTGTTCCATTTTGCCCCTAGGCATATGAGGACAACTGAAGAGAAGGCTGCGAGATTTCTAAAAGGCCTAAAGGCATCCATTGGGTCTATACTTGAGGTCTTAGATTTGACTGACTATGGCCAAATTGTGCAGAAGGCCAAGACCATGGAGGATAAGCAGAAGGGAGAATAGTCCCTCACACCTGGACTGTGGAAGAGAACAAATCTATTTCCGGATATGGGCAACTCCTCCAAGGCATATCGCAGGTCGTACAGTTCTGGGCCTACTTATAGGCAGCCTTATAGGCCATCTGGCTACCCTCCTCGATCGGCTGGTGGTTTGGGCTCTACATCTTTCTGCCCAAACACTGGTGTGGTACCTACAGTTCCAAGGCCGCCTCGACCACTATCTTCAACGGGTCAAGTGCAGAGGGGCCCCGCCCTAGTTTCGACATCTCAGATCCGTTGCTTTAACTGCCATTCCTATGGGCACTATATAAAAGACTGTCGGGTCAGACCAGCCTTGCCCTCCAGTCAGCCCTCAGCGTACCGACCTCCCTTAACTCGGGAAAATCAACCGCAGGGAAGGATGTATGCCCTATCAGCTGAGGAAGCTGAGGCCAGCACAGAAGTGGTAGCAGGTACATTTTAAATTTAAGAATTTCCTTATGTTAAATATTGATGACCTGCTGAAATTATATGTATTGTTACACTAGGTGTCCTATCTATATCGGGCATACCAGCCTATGTTTTATTCGATTCAAGAGCTACACATTCATTCGTATCTAAGAGATTTACCGAGAAACTTGGGATGCCACCCAGGATCCTAGATCATGGAATGATTGTTAGTATGCCTACTGGTAAAGTTACTCAGTTGAAGGAGGTGTATGGGTCGTGCCCAGTGGAAATTAGTGGGAAGAACTTTGATGCACAACTCATTAAGTTCAATATGCAGAATTTTGATGTTATACTGGGCATGGATTGGTTGTCGGCTCATCAAGCTAATGTGATGTGTGCTGAAAATCTGATTAGGGTGACAGATGACAAAGGAAGAGAATTGGTATACCGAGCAGATAAAGTGAAACGGGCTAGAAAGGTCCTTGTCTTCGCCCTTCAAGCGGTAAAATTGTTGGAGAGTGGATATCAGGGCTACTTAGCATCGGTACTTGACGTTGATGCAAGGATTACACCTCTAGAAGAGGTAAAGGTGGTTAAAGAGTTTTCTGACATCTTTCCAGATGATCTGATGCATTTACCACCTGATAGAGAGTTGGAGTTTGCCATAGATTTGACTCCCGAAGTAGCTCCAGTATCTAAGGCTCCGTACAGGATGGCACCAGCTAAATTGAAGGAGTTGCAGATGCAGTTGTAGGAATTATTGGAAAAGGGATTTATTTGCCCAAGTGTTTCACCTTGGGGTGCCCCAGTATTGTTTGTCAAGAAGAAAGATGGTAGCTTGCGTATGTGCATTGATTACCGGGAATTGAATAAGCTTACCATTAAGAACCGGTATCCATTGTCACGCATTGATGATTTATTTGACCAATTGCAAGGTGCTAAGGTATTTTCAAAGATAGATCTTAGATCAGGCTATTATCAGCTCAAGATAAAGAGTAGCGACATACCCAAGACAGCATTCAGGACTCGGTATGGTCATTATGAGTTCCTAGTGTTATCTTTTGGGTTAACTAATGCACCGGCAGCATTCATGGATTTAATGAATCGAGTATTTCACGATGTCCTCGATAAATGGGTAATTATTTTTATTGATGACATCTTGATCTACTCCAAGACAGAAGAGGAGCGCACTCAACATTTGAGAATGGTGTTACAGAGGTTGAGAGAATAACAATTGTTTACCAAATACAGCAAATGAGAATTTTGGCTGGAGCAAGTTGGATTCCTGGGGCACGTAGTGTCTAAGGCTAGAATCGAGGTAGATCCTGATAAGGTGAAAGCAGTAGTAGAATGGAAAAGCCCTAAGAATGTCACTGAAATTAGAAGCTTCTTGGGTTTGGCTGGGTACTACCGGCGCTTCATTGAGAATTTTGCCCGAATCTCAGCACCAATGACTAAATTAACCAAAAAGGGTGTGAAATTCGACTGGGTAGAGGAATGTGAGAACAGTTTCCAGGAATTGAAGAAGAGGTGGTGTCAGCCCCTGTGTTGACCATCCCTGAAGGCACAGGCGGAATGACAGTCTACACTGATGCTTCCAAAGTTGGATTGGGTTGTGCTCTCATGCAATGCGAAAAGGTGATAGCGTATGCTTCCTGACAACTAAAGGAGTATGAGAAGAACTACCCCACTCATGACTTGGAACTAGCAGCAGTCATTTTTGCCCTTAAGATTTGGTGACATTATTTGTATGGGGAGAAGTGTGAGATATACAGTGATCATAAGATCCTTAAGTACTTTTTCACCCAGAAGGATTTGAACATGAGGCAGGGCTAAATACAGTGAGCTCATGAAGGATTATGACTACGACATTCAATATCATCCCGGTAAGGCTAATGTAGTGGCAGATGCGTTGAGTTGGAAGGCATAGACTGTGTCACTCTCATGCTTAGCAGTCAGCCCACCACTTGTGCAGGAGGCAACACTAATGATGAAGCTCTCTTATATGAAGGAGCAACCTTAGAATTGGAACGTCAACCAGAAACCCTTAAATGGGTGATGGTATCCTTGGCGGCTTTACAGGTGCATCCGACTATTAGGCAAGAGGTAATAATGAAACAACCTTTGGATCCTGGATTGCAGCGGATTAGAGTTAAGGTTCAAGATCAAACAATGAACGACCCAAATTTTGTTTTAGCCAGTGATGGGGCATTGATGTTTTGAGGCAAATTGTGTGTACCCGATGATTTGGATATACAAGACAAGATAGTGCGAGAAGCGCATAGCTCCGAGTACTCACTCCACCCAGGAAGTACAAAGATGTACAAAGACCTCAAACAAAATTACTGGTGGCCAAGCATGAAAGTCACAATAGCTCTATATGTAGCGACTTGTCTTACGTGTCAGAAAGTAAAAGCTGAGAGGCATCGACCTTATGGTACTCTTCAGCCACTTCCAGTACCAGAATGGAAGTGGGATAGGATTACAATGGACTTCGTCATCGGACTACCATGTACACCTAAGGGGATGGACGCGATATGGGTGATCATTAACCGGCTTACTAAGACTTCTCATTTCATTCCCATCAAGACCAAGTTCTCTATGGCCAAATTAGCACAACTTTACATGGATAACATAGTGCGCTTGCATGGAGTGCCAATGAGCATTGTATTAGATAGGGACCTAAGGTTCACTTCCAGATTTTGGAAAAACTTCCAGCGTGCTTTGGGATCACAATTGAATTTGAGTACTGCTTTCCACCCACAGACCGATGGTCAGTCGGAGCGAACCATACAGATATTAGAAGACATGCTCAGAGTATGTACAATGGAAATGTGTGGTAGTTGGGAAGAATATAAACCCCTTATGGAGTTTGCCTATAACAACAGTTACCAAGCTACAATTGGGATGGCTCCGTATGAGGCATTATATGGCAGGAAGTGCAGAACTCCTCTGTATTGGGATGAGGTAGGCGAACGCCAAATGTTAGGACCTAAAATGATACAGATGACTTGTGACAAGGTTGATGTTATTCGGGAACGGATTAAAGCAACTCAGTCTCGTCAAAAGAGCTATGCAGACACCCACAGAAAAGACATTGAATTTTAGCCAGGAGAAAAGGTATTTCTCAAGATCTCTCCTACTAAAGGGTTGCAAAGGTTTCACAGAAAGGGGAAGTTGAGCCCAAGATACATTGGACCATTTGAGATCTTAGCCCGGGTTGGCTCAGTAGCCTACATGCTTGCTCTGCCACCTTCACTCAGGGATGTCCATAACGTATTTCATATATCCATGCTGAAGCAATACGTTCATGATCCATCTCATGTATTACCCATGGAACCAGAATACCTAGAAGCTAACATGACCTATACAGAGCAGCCGACGGAAATTTTGGACCGAAAGGTGAAGACCCTTCGCAACCGCTCCATTTCCTATGTAAAGGTGCGATGGCCAAATCATTCACTTGAAGAAGCATCTTACGAGAAAGAGGATGAAATCCAAGCCAAGTACCCTCCTCTTTTTGAACAACCAGGTACGCCAATTTCGAGGATGAAATTTTTAAAAAGGGGGATAAATGTAATACCCTACTTAAACCCGGTCTGATTACACGGTTGACCCGGTTTAACCATGCAGGACCCAAACCGGAGAGGGTTAAGGTGGGTTCCTTATGGACCATGATGGCAAGGGTGACCTTAAACACCGGCTGGCCTGACAAGTCTGAGCCAGTGCCAGAAGAGACGGGAGTACCCAAGTCGTGTACATGCACATATCATAAGACCATGTACGGATAAAGCAGGTATGTAGCTGTAACTTATGGTGCATACGTATATTACATCTTATGCCAAGTGTGAGATTTCGTGCTGAGGGCCGAACTCTGTCAAAATCCCACTTATTGGCCAAGTTTTGACCCTCAGGTGGGCGGTCACAGGTGGGCGCATCCACCCACCTGAGTGACCCACCTATGTGATTGCTTAGTTATGTTAGGAAGTATAAATAGCATTTAAATTTTTCTTTTTCTTTTCTCATTTATGACACTCGGACGTTGGTGAGAAGAGTAAAGAGGAGAGAGAAAAGAAGGGAAAGAAGAGGAGAAGAGAAGGAAGAGGAAGAAGAGATGGATTTCAGCGGCGCCGAGGCTTGATCTTCCCATTTCGACGTCGAAAGAGTGATCTCCAACACTAGATCTACGTTTAGAGGTGAGCAAAGGCTGGGTTTCCTTAAACTTTCACCATACCCAAGTAAAACCCTTGATTTGGGTAGGATTTCTTGAGGTCTTATAAATCCCCCTTGAGATGATGAATCTGAGGTTTAATAGATGATTTATGTATTGATTTTGAAGGATTTGAAGGAGTGTTTACAAGATTGGAGAAGCCTTGGTGATTTGAAGTGATTTTGGGGTTTTGAAGGGGTTCTTGAGCAAAGAAGGTAAGACGGCTTCCCATTCCTTAAATCTAACCTAGATCTAGGTTAAAACCACCTAATGAGACCTTGAATGTGTGGAGAATGGGTTTGGAAGAGCCCCATTTGATTCCCCAAAGGTTGGGGAAGGTTTCAGGTGAAAATGGCATTTCCTGCCAAGACCGGTGGGCCATTTGGCCCGCCTGAGGGCACCCGCCTGAGAGGGCAGGACCCTCGGGCCCAACCGACGGGCCCAACCGATGGGCCAACCGGTGGGCCACCCTGCCCACCGATCTTAGCAGGACTCTCAGACCCAACCGGTGGGCCAGACCGGTAGGCCAACCGGTGGGTCAGACAGGTGGGCTGTCCGAGCCACCCGAGAGGCTCCCAACGTGATTTTTACGTCCGATTGGATCCAAAACGGATGTGCGACCTTCTTCTAGGATTCTAAACATGATTTGGTCATTGGACCTTGTTAATTTGATCCCAAAGTGGTGAAATACTAACCCCGCTCACGCATGATAGGTTCACCAAATCTTACATTTCTCGCACCGAATCTCACCTGTACCGAGCGTGAGTCCTTATACACTACAGGTAAGTGGGGAGAGGACGTTTGGCCTTATTCCAAGGTATTGTTTGTCATTCATTTAAATTGTATCTAGACTAGCCATGTCATCATGAAAATTTTATGTAGATTAGCCATCCTCATATATTGTGCTATGTGTGTTGTGTTTATTTCTAAATGCCAAGTGATGATATGCTTATGTGATGAATGTTGACATCATTGTGCATAATGCATTAATAGACTAGACGCCGTAGTCGGCTTGGAAACGAGTGCATTGGTGGCTCATGGTATGGGATGCGATGGCACTATGTAATCATACTATTGTCATATAGGAGCTTGCGGTTTGGGATTATCATTTTCCCGTGCTACAATTCTTCCTAACAAGGGTTAAGGTGTTGGGTTATCATTTGGGGGGAAGCAGTGGTCGTGGTTGTTGGGTCACTATGGTGGTTAGACATTACGCCCGGCTGGTCATTAGGACAGTCGGCAACCCCGGTGGTATATTCAAGAGGGCCAATCGTACTGCTTTTAAATTGTTGGAGTCAACACCTTTAATTTTCAATCATTTACTTTATGTTGAGTGCCGGTGGTCGACATGTTTTATTTTTCTGAGTACTCACGGTGGGCCTTCTCCGACAGCCCTATGGGTGTATCGTGGGATGGAGTTCGCGGCTCGTACCCGGAGTGTACGTGCATTATGGTTGTAGTAGCACTAAACCAAAGACTTAGTAATGTTATTTAGGTGGATGTGATTAAAAATGTATTGCATAGCATTGTATTGCATAGCATATAGTGCATATGGTTGTGATTTGTTGTGTGGACTACTGTGAGCTCATCCCACGTGTGCACCTCTTTTAGATGATTTTGCAAGTCATCCATCTGAAGAGCAAGGGTCGGGTCAGTTGAGTTCCCTGAAGAGGATTGGTGGGCCCCTGAGGAGTTAGAGCACGACACTGATTGCTCGTGCGAGAGTTGTGCTGCGGGACCGTAGTTTTGATGCCGAGGCGAGCTCTACCTCCTGATATCGAGCTGAGCCTTATTCTGATGCCGAGCTGAGCTCTACCTTCTGATACCGAGCTGAGCTCTACCTTTTGATACCGAGCTGAGCCCTACTTATATTACCGAGCTGAGCTGACTCTCTGATTTTTGATGATTCCTTTTGTGTACTTGATATGTGAATTGTTCTCTTATTGTGTAAATATCATGCCTTCGGGCCCACATGTACTTAACTGTTGTATTACAATTCGGGTATCAAGTATTATGGGAATATTCACAGGTAAACCAAGTCTTCCGCTGAACTGATGAGCACTTTCTTAGTTGTGTGTATGCTGTGGTGGAATACTGTATCAGATGATCCTGGCAGGTTTGGGTTAACCGGTGTTAACCCGGTCACTGGCCTGATACTGTGTGAACGGGGTGTGACAACAAATTCCCAAAGGAATTAGGGAATGGTCCCATAAAATCGATGCCCCAAACATCAAAGATCTCAACTATTAAAATGGGGTTGAGAAGCATCATGTTCCTTTTATTGATACAGCCAAAAGACTGGCAGGTGGGGCAAGCCTTGCAAAAATCAAAAGCATCTCAAAAAAGAGTGGGCCAATAAAATCCGCATTGGAGAGCCTTTGCGGCAGTCTTCTTGGGTCCAAAGTGTCTATCGCATGCATGATCATGACAAAAAGAGAGAATGGAATGTTGCTCATGATCAGGAACACATTGTCGGATAATCTGATCCGGACATATCTTAACCAAATAAGGATCATCCCAGAAAAAGTGCTTAACTTGGAAATGAAACCTATACTTAGCGTGGGTGGACCAGTGATCCGGAGTCACACTTAAAACTAAGAAGTTGACAATGTCAGCAAACCATGGTTCACTGGACATTGCAAATAATTGTTCATCTGGAAAGTTCTCGTTAACTGGAGAATCAACAGTCAAGGAATTGGGAAGCCGGGATAAATGGTCTGCAACTAGGTTTTCAACTCCTTTCTTATCCCTAATTTCTAAATCAAACTCTTGCAAAAGTAAAACCCACCTAATGAGACGAGCTTCGGCATCCTTCTTCTGAACTAGGTATCTGAGGGCAGAATGATCAGTATACACCACCACATGTGAACCAAGTAAGACTGAAACTTTTCTAATGCAAACACAACAACTAAAAATTCTTTTTCAGTTGTTGTATAATTGAGTTGTGCATCATTTAAGGTCCTACTAGCATAGTAAATGACAGTGGGCAACTTATTAATCCTTTGACCCAAAACTGCTCCTATGGCAAAATCCAAAGCATCACACATCAGTTCAAAAGATTCAGTCCAAACAGATGGTTGAACAATGGGTGCATTGGTCAACTCTTTCTTAAGTTGCTTGAAGGATTCTAGGCACTCTTTGGAAAACTCAAAAGTCTGATCTTTGGCAAGTAATGAGGTGAGAGGTCGGGCTAACTGACTAAAGTTCTTAATAAACCTTCTGTAGAAGCCTGCATGCCTTAAAAAGGACTGAACATCCTTAACAGATTGAGGAGGTGGTAAATTATCAATTAAATCCACTTTGGCTCTATCTACCTTAATTCCCTCCTTGGATATTATATGGCCTAAAACAATACCAGATTTAACCATAAAATGACATTTCTCCCAATTTAAAACCAAATTCTTAGATATGCACATTTTCAAAACTAGGGAAAGATGATGAAGACATTCAGAATAGGAAATTTCATGAATTGAAAAGTCATCCATAAATACTTCTAAGAATTTTTCGACCATATCAGAAAAGATGCTCATCATGCATCGTTGGAACGTAGCTGGGACATTGCAAAGCCCAAAGGGCATACGCTTGTAAGCAAATGTTCCATATGGGCATTTAAAAGTGGTCTTATGTTGGTCCACTAAAGCAATTGGGATTTGATTATAGCCAGAATATCCATCAAGAAAACAATAGTACTCATGTCCAGCTAACCTCTCTAACATCTGATCAATGAATGGCAATGGGAAGTGGTCCTTCCAAGTTGCCTCGTTAAGTTTCCTGTAGTCTATGCACACTCTCCACCCTGATTGGACACGGGTTGAAATTAGTTCATTATTGGCATTGGGAACTACAGTCACCCCAGACTTCTTAGGCACTACGTGAACTGGGCTTACCCATTGGTTGTCAGAAATAGGATAAATTATTCTATGATCCAAGCACTTTAGGATCTCTTTCTTAATGGCTTCCATCATCACTAGGTTAGCTTTTCTTTAGGGTTCCATGGATGGTTTGGAATCCTCCATAAGATGTATATGATGTTGCACAATAGAAGGGCTTATACCCTTGATATCAGCCATGGTCCAACCTAGGGCTTCCTTATTATCTTTTAACATTTTAAGTAACTCCTCTTCCTGGATAGAAGTCAAATTTGAAGAAATTATTATAGGAAGAGTCTGGTCAGGTCCTAGGAAAGCATACCTCAAATTAGATGGCAACTCCTTAAGATCTAGCTTAGGGGGCTCAACTATGGAAGGTTTGGGAATGGAATTGGAAAAGGGTCCTAAGGGCTCCACAAGTGTGTGAAGACTCAAGACTTCAGAAAATAAATTTTCACTGTCATCATCCAACTCATCCATACACTCTTGGAATTATAAATCAAAATCAATATCAAAGTTGGTAACTAAATCATCAGAAAAATGTAGAAAATCCTCAAGCATATTGATCTTTTTTTCCATATATGGTTGCTTGCCAATCTTAAACATGTTAAACTCAATAGTTTGGTTACCAAAAGATAATCTTAGGAAACCATTCTGGCAGTTGATTAATGCATTACTGGTAGCCAAGAATGGTCTTCCTAGAATTATTGGGATCTCATCCTTGGTTGAAAAGGGCTTAGTATCTAACACAATAAAATCAACAGGGAAAATAAATTCTCCCACCTTTAGTAACACATCCTCAACCATCCCTTTAGGAATCTTAACAGACCTATCTACCAACTGAAGAGTAATTCCAGTGGCTTTCAATTCTCCCAATCCTAGTTGCTTGTACACTTGGTAAGGTAAAAGATTCACACTTGCGCTAAGGTCAAGTAAGGCATGCTCAATGTAGGTGTTGCCTATGACACAAGATATGGTAGGGCTCCCTGGATCCTTATACTTGGCAGCTATAGGCTGAGTAATTATGGAACTATTGTTACCTGCCAAGAATGCCTTTTTGGGCACACTAGTGATACGTTTGTGAGTACACAAATCTTTCATTACCTTTGCATAGACGAGGATCTGGGATATGGCATCCAAAAGAGGGATGTTCACTTCTACCTTTTTGAAGACTTCTAAAATCTTGTCTATGGAAGCAGTCTTCCTTTTGTTTACCAAGCGATTAGGAAATGGGACAAGATGAACATAAGGACTGTTAGGGATTTGCCCCTGTTCAGAAGAATCATTTTTGGTTTCCTTAACCAAATCATCTTTAGTTTCAGAAAAATCCTTAGGTTCATCAGACGAACCTGAAACAAGAGGTACACTTGTGTCCTCAACTGAAGGAGAGTTAACATGAGTACTAGATGAGGAAGATTTAGGAACGCTCTGTAGGTACTCTCTACCACTCCTAAGGGCATAAACAACATTACATTGGTTAGAGGGCCCTTGTTGGGTCTGACCTTGTACTATATTCAATGGTGCATTAGTTGGTCCTTGTGAACTAAGAGGCTGATGATGCCTAGGGTTAGGCTCTGGTTGACTAGGTAAAGTTCCCTTCTCCCTCTCATGCATAATTGAGACAACTTGGGTAAGTTCTCTCGTAATATTTTGATGGCTTGTCATGAGGAGGGCCATATTTTTTTCCAAGTCACTTATTCTACTTGCCTCTCTAGTATTGGTAAACCCAAGGGGTCGCTGATAAGATGATAGGAGAGGGGCCCTAGGAAAACTCGCCTGAGGTCCTACATTTGACCTAGGAAAAGTATTTTGGGAAAAATATTGTTGTGCAAAGGGAGGCCTTTGGGGTCCAGGTTGACCTTGATTATAGAAATTGGAAGGTCCTGCTTGGTTGCCCTGATTCCAAGAGAAATTTGGGTGATTTCTCCATCTTGGATTGTAGGTGTTACTATATGGATTATTCTGATATAAGGCATTAACACTATCATTAGAAATGCCCCCAGAGGTGTTGGGGCATTCTTCTATGACATGCCCAGGGGATTGGCACCAAGCACAAATCTTAACCAAATTGACTGATGATGGCTCTCTAGGAACAATAGCCTCAATCCTCTTGATTAGGCTATCCAAATGGGCTTCCTTGGCTATTATCCCATCCACAAAATATCCTTTTCCTCCTATGGTTCTTTCACTCTCTTGGGTTGATTCCCACTCACGGATTTTGTCAGCTAAGTCAAGTAAGAATTCTCATGCCTTTCCTTCATCTGTAAAGGATGTGAATCCCTCAGGGCACATAGACTCTATCATTTGTTTAATTGGGTAATCAATACCCTCATAAATTATTTGACATAAATGCCATAGGTCTAGGCCATGGTGAGGGCATTCTTGGAGTAGATCCTTGAATCTCTCCATAAGTTTGGAAAATGACTCACTAGGTTTTTGCCTAAACTGAAGGATATCACTTCTACGCTTATTGGTCTTGTGAGTTGGGAAAAACTTCTTAAGGAAGACAACTGTGAACTGTTCCCATGAGGTAATTGAATTTGTGGGTAATCCATACAACCACTTCTTAGCGTGGTCTTTCAATGCAAAAGTGATAAACCTAAGCTTAACAGAATCATCAAAAAGCTGTTGGATCTTAATTAGAACACATACCTCTTCAAATTCCCTTAGAAATAGGTATGCATCCTCAGAGGTCAACCCATGGAAGTGGGGCAACATAGTGATGTATTGAGATTTGAGTTCAAAATTGTTGCCCTGGGCTTGTGGTAGAACTATGCAGAAAGGTTGGGCTGTTCTAGCAGGGTAGAACCTATCTTTCAGAGATTTAGATGAAGGGTTTTGCTATTGGTCTCCCATATTGAAGGGTTTTAAAGAGAGCAAACGTATAGGGTCACTACTTGTTGGATCTCTTCTTTCTAACCGATTCTTAGTATTACGTACCCACTTAACACTCATGCAACAGAAAAACTACCCACAACTAAAGTAAGACAAGCACAAAAGAATGGATAGCAAAACTTTTTTTTTTTATGATTTGATTTTTTTGATTTTTTTATTTTTTGCTTTTTGGGAGCTTACCGGCAGGGATCCGGGGTTGCTCAGGTCAATTCCTGAGGTACTGCTACAGGGTGAAACCTGTCTTTATCATACTGTGAGGCATGGCGACCTCCACTGATACAACTATTATTGCAAGTTGTTCTTCTCAGGAATTCAATAAAAGAAAATGAAAAATATAAAACAAAGCAAACAAAGCACTCCGATTTACCAAAAGAAAGTGAAAAATAACATGGAACTGTCTCCCCGGCAACGGCGCCAAAAACTTGTTTGAGATTTAAAATGTAACCGCAAGCGTACGGATCAGTGTAGCTACGGGTCGAACACAGGGAGAGCAGCCACTTTATTTTTTTATTTCTTTTAATAATGCGAAAGTGAACCGATTAATGGTTGTGATCTAATTCTAATTACCGTCCTAAACATATGTATCTAAAATAACGTCCTAACCATTCGTCATCTAAGAATTTAAAGATGCAAGCCACGCAATTAAAATTAAATAAATAAATAACTGAAAATAAAAAACCCATGCAATTTAAAAAAATAATAAAGGGGAAAAATGCTGAAATAAAAATAAAGTAAAAGAAAGGGGATAAAGCTAGAGAGAGACTCACAAGTAGGTTTCTCTACTTAGCCCGAGGGATGCATCATAATATGAGCTTCCCTACTTGACCAGGGAGTCACTCTTACAAGGGTTTCTCTACTTGGCTTTAGGGAAAGGGAGACAATTAAAATAAAAGCAATAAATTGATGGTTCTATGGCTAGGAGGGGCAAAGCCAACACATACACTAGCCATGAACCTTGGGGGAAAGGGATAGCAATAATGTAACGACTGAAATAAAAATCCTAAATTAAGAAAGAAAGGGTAGTCAGAAGAGGGAATGAGAGGGGGGAGAGAAGACTACTGAAGGAGCCTACTTACTTGAATCAATGCTTGAACTTGAAAAAAAAATTGCTCCACGGCTCGTGATCTTGTCACCTAGATCTAAGCCTAGAACTATAGCTTAAAAAATTACAACTCAATTGCATAAATCATAAACATAAAAGGCTGAATAAAAATAAAAGAGTGCTTGCATTAATTGAAATAAAAAAAAAACTATTACAAAAGTGATTAAAGAAAAGATAAAGAAGAACTAAAACAAAAGAGGGAGCAAGAGAAAGAGAGAGCAACTAAAAAAAAACTAGAAGAAGAATGAATTGTCTCCCCTCCTCTTACATGAGTTGTATTTATAGGGAATGGGGAGGTAGGGTAACAAATTTCTCTTTCCTAAAAGAGAGAAACCCACAATTGATTGTGAGATCTTTTGAGTCCAAAAGTGCTAAGATGGAGGAGAGAGAAGAGAGAAATAAATTTGGAGAAATTTCCTATAATTTTTTTGCTTATTTTCTTTCCTTCTTTTTTTCTAATTTATTTTTCTTCTTTTTCTCTCTCCTAGGGACGATTTTCTTCTTGCTTTGTGTGATTTGGACAATATTTTGGTGATGATGTGGAGGAGAGAGAAGATTTGGACAATCTCTATTTCTCCCTTTTTTTTTCTTTCCTTTTTTTTTTCTTCTCTTCTTGGTTCCACGATTTTCCTTTCATTTTTTTATTTTTTTCTTCTTGCTTCCACGATTTTCCTTGCTTCTAATTTGATGTGGAAATCCCCTCCATGCCCTTAGTGCTTTAAGTGAGTGAAAAGCAGGAAATCTTCAACAAAATTCTCTAAAAAAAACAACCATGAGATTCGAACTTGAGACCTCTTGGTGAGCAAGGGAATTTTGTACACCATAGCTCACCAACTACGCTAGGTAATTGTTGTTACCAAAAACGAATCTTCAATCACTTAAGGATGTGGTCCATCAATCCTTATTGGCATTTGGAATATTCCTTGTACCTCTGAGACA
Source organism: Macadamia integrifolia (assembly GCF_013358625.1). NCBI lineage: Eukaryota > Viridiplantae > Streptophyta > Magnoliopsida > Proteales > Proteaceae > Macadamia > Macadamia integrifolia. The sequence goes on from NW_024870451.1 coordinate 135,804, forward strand.
GCTGCAAATGGGCTGGTTCTGCATCTCGGTTCAGTTCTAATCCATTATTCTTTTTCTGGCCCGAAAAGAATAATCATTTGTACGGGTGACCAAACGAATGTGTATTTTCAATTGAACATGTCCATCTTGCTCAGAATTTCATTCTCTTCGCAACCATAAAAAGAAATAGGACCTCTTTACGTGTAAAATTAAAGATATATCGCCCGATAGTCCTTAAGGTCTTGAAAATATAAAACCTGCAAAAAGAGAGTAAAACCCAAGGTAGCTCCATTCTAAATATGTAAAATGCATATTTTACTACCCTAGATTTCACACATAAATGTGTTCATCAGTCTTTCAATGCAAAAGTGATAAACCTAAGCTTAAAAGTATCATCAGAAAGCTATTGGATCTTAATTAAACATATACCTCTTCAAATTCCCTTAGAAATAGGTATGCATCCTCAGAGGTCAATCCATGGAAGTGGGGCAACATAGTGATGTATTAAGGTTTGAGTTCAAAATTATTGCCTTGGGCTTGTGGTAGAACTATGCAGGAAGGTTGGGTTGTTCTAACAGGGTAGAACCTATCTTTCAGAGATTTAGGTGAAGGGTTTTGCTGTTGGTCTCCCATATTGAAAGGTTTTAAAGAAAGAAAATGTATAGGGTCACTACTTGTTGGATCTCTTCTTTCTAACCGATTTTTAGTATTACGTACCCACCTAACACTCATGTAACAGAAAATTACCCACAACTAGAGTAAGACAAGCACAAAAGAATGGATAGAAAAACTTTTTTTTATGATTTTTTATGATTTTTTTTTTTTGATTTTTTTTAGCTTTTTGGAAGCTTACAGACCCCATTCCTGAGGTACTGCTACAGGACGAAACCTGTCTTTATCATACTGTGAGGCATGGTGACCTCCATCGATACAATTATTATTGTAAGTTGTTCTTCTCAGTAATTCAATAAAAGAAAAGGAAAAACAAAATAAAGCAAACAAAGCACTCCGATTTACCAAAAGAAAGCAAAAAATAACATGGAATTGTCTCCTCGGCAATAGCGCCAAAAACTTGTTTGAGATTTTAAATGTAACTGCAAGCATACGGATCAGTGTAGTTACGGGTCGAACACAGGGAGAACAGCCACTTTATTTTTTTACTTCTTTTATTAATGCAAAAGTAAATCGATTAATAGTTGTGATCTAATTCTATTTACCGTCCTAAACATATGTATCTAAAATAACGTCCTAACCATTCGTCATATAAGAATTTAAAGACGCATGCCAAGAAATTAAAATTAAATAAATAAATAACTGAAAATAAACAACCCATGCAATTAAAAAAAACAAAAAAAGAAAAAAATATTAAAATAAAAATTAAAGTAAAAGAAAGGGGATAAAGCTAGAGAGAGACTCATAAGTAGGTTTTTCTACTTAGCCTGAGGGATGTATCATAATATGAGCTTCCCTACTTGACCAGAGAGTCACTCTTACAAGGGTTACTCTACTTGGCTTTAAGGAAAGGGAGACAATTAAAATAAAAACAATAAATTGATGGTTCTATAGCTAGGAGGGGTTACACTAGCCATGAACCTTGGGGGAAAGGGATAGCAATAATGTAATGACTGAAATTAAAATCCTAAATTAAGAAAGAAATGGTAGTCAGAAGAGAGAATGAAAGGGGGGGGAGAGAAAACTATTGAGTGAGCCTACTTACTTGAACTTCAACCCTTGAACTGAAAACTTGATCGATTTGAGATACTACCAATACTAAAAACCAGATCTGGAATAAACCAAATCTGAAATTTCTAGTACTAGAGAAAACAAATCTAAAGAAAAAAAAATGGAACTTGAAAGACATGCTTCATAGCTTGTTCCTGTCACCTAGAACTAAGCCTAGAACTAGAACTTGAAAATTACAACTTCAATTGCTTAAACAATAAAAATAAAAAACTGAATCGAAAACAAAAGTGCTTGCATTAATTGAATAAAAAGAACTTACAAAAGTGTTTAAAGCATAAACCTAGAACTAGAGCTAGAGAAAGAGATAGAGCAACTAAAAAAAAATCCTAGAAGAAGAATGAAGTGTCTCCCCTCCTCTTACATACATTGTATTTATAGGGAATGGGGAGGTAGGGTAATAAATTTCTCTTTCCTAAAAGTGAGAAACCCACAATTGGTAGTGAGATCTTTTGAGACCAAAAGTGCTAAGGTGGAGGAGAGAAAAGAGAGAAATAAACTTGGATAAATTTCATAAATTTTTTTTGCTTATTTTCTTTTCTTTTTTTTTAATTTATTTGTCTCTTCTTTTTCTCCCTCCAAGGGACGATTTTCCTTTTTGCTTTGTGTGATTTGGACAATCTTTTGGTGATGATGTGGAGGAGAGAGAATATTTGGACAAGATTTATTTCTCCCTTTTTTTTTTTCTTTCCTTTTTTTTTCTTCTCTTCTTGCGTAGGAATCCCTTCCACGATTTTTCTTGCTTCTAATTTGAAGTGAAAATCCCCTCCATGCCCTTAGTGCTTTAAGTATGTGAAAAGTAAGAAATCTTCAACAAAATTCTCCAAAAAAAGACAACCATGAGATTCAAACTTGAGATCTCCTGGTGAGCAAAGAAATTTTACACACCATAGCTCACTTACTACACTAGGTAGTTGTTGTTGGAGAGATATGACATCCGATAATGCTTAAAGCGTTTAAAATACAAAACCTGCAAAAAAAAAAAGAGTAAAACCCAAGGTAGCTCCATTCTAAATATATAAAATGCATGTTTTATTACCTAGATTTCACACATAAATGTGCTCATCAGTCCCACATGTATACAGAAGGCAAAATTAGGGTTAGAGCATGCATAATGGGGTTCACACATATTGGGATCCGATCACATACATATCCCGAAGGGGCACATATTTGAGGAAACAAATACTAACAAAGATTTGGAAAATAAAATAAAATAAAATAAAATACATTTATTTCCAAAATAGTTCACCGAAAATATGGATTGATTCACCAAAAATATCAGTGTTATTTCTGGTGACCAAAGCAGAAAGCAAATTAGGACTTTTCAGCTCATCGAAAACAGGCACCGGAAGTAGGTTCAGTGTTTTCAATTGACCTAAAACGGCTATAAATAGACTCAGGTTTGTGTTCTAATTCAAAAACCCCTAATCTAACCCATGGAGAAGGTGAGGAAATGGCCAAGGAGAGTCTTTCAACTCATTCCCCACTTCCTTCTTGCTATCTCGTGATTGATTGACACCATCTATGCATTTGAGGTATGTTTTCTTCCTTCTCTGACCTAGTTTTGAGATTTTTTTTCTCTGAGAGATTTGTTTCAATCTCCTAAGCTAGGTTTTGCTCTTTGAATCCATAGGAATCATATTGTAAGCATGTCTGAATGCCATGTACGTACTCGTTGTGCTGTCACATAAGAGGAATAAGTCGTTCCTACTGAAGCACAGTACAACCCACTCCTATTCCGCTCTATGGCTGAGAAAGATCATTAGGAAAGCTTCAAGTACAGCAATGTGGACCCGAGAAAATATGTGAGGACAAGAGACTTCTACTAATTCTCCCTCTGTCAATGCTTTAAGGCAATTGGGTGGTACCGCATCTTGAAACCCAACAAGAATTACTACCCAAGGCTGGTGAGGTTGTTCTACTCCAACCTCCAGTGCATGAATAGAGGCACTGAAGAGATGCAGATCACCTCCTACGTGAAGGGGTTTAAGATTTCCTTTGACATGAGGCAGCTGGCCAACCTTCTGATGGTTGACAACACCAATGACCTGGTTTATTGCCTGCCTCGTACTCCAGCTTATGATTTCCAGAGGCCCAACACTCTTCAAGAGATAAACAACATGTTGACCAAGCATGCTCGAGGATGGGAACGCACAACCAACTCCTTGCCACTCCCAAGATTGTTTGCCGTGCAGTTAAGTTGAACATTCTCCCCACCTATGGGCACTACGATGAGGTATTTGTATTGCATGTCTATGTGACTTATTGCATTTATATGAGGGTGTAGATACATCTTCCCTAGCTTTTGATGTGGACCATGATAATCCGGTATGAGGGAGGGGATTACAGATTTGGGAACTTATGTTATGGGAGGATGTTGACTGACATCTTCCTTCATTTTGGGGTGGATTTGGAGGGCGAGGGATGCTTGGGTAATGAAGTCATAGATTTCAACCAAGACTCCTTGAGGAAGATGACCCTAGACATAGGTGAGGTATCACCTGCTGAGGAGGATAAGCACCCTATAGAGGTAGTGGGTGGCGATGCCGGTGATGTTGGCAGTAATGCTAGTGATGTTGGTGGAGGCATTGGTAGAGGTGCTAGTGGTGTAGGGAGAGGAGCTGCTGGGGTTGGTGGTGTTCCACCACTTAACCCACAGGCTATGGGTTCCAAAGTAGCCTCCACTTCCCAGGGCACAAGGGGTGCGAGACCTTATGGTCTCAATGATGTTATGGCACGTATGGACACTACCACATCACTGTTGAGGAGCATGGACAACCGCCTCGAGAGCGTTGATATGACCTATTGTCTCATGGACAATAGAGTGGCCTCCTTTGAGGCACAAATGCACGTGGTGGTGTTCCATCTTGGCATTCCGGTGCCACCTCCAAGAACACATGGTCCGAACCAGGCTCAAGGCCAAGGACAAAACCAGCAGTAATAGCATCAGCAAGAGTATGATTAGCAGGGGTAGTGGCATGTTTGCCACTGTAGTTTTTAGGATTTTCCTTCCATGTTTTTATTTGAGTTTCATGTTTTAGGTTTAGTTGAACTTTTATTTTCTATCATTTCCTTCAGTTGTTTAAATTCCTAGACTTAGGCTAGTTAGGATTTCTAGTTTTCAGTATTTTATTTTTATAAAAAGGTGCAAGCTTATGTAATCAAGTTCTTTATTTAATGAAACAGCTTTAACACGTATGCTTGTTTCCTAATTGTGCAATTCTATTATTGTTGTCTTTAAAATTTTTATTTAAATCCTATTTTCCCCAAGTCATGGTTTGGTCGAGATTGTGAGTTAAGGCAAAGCTTCATGCTCTGATACCAAGCTGTTACACCCCACTTCCAGTGGACCCAACTTACCATTAGGAATACTGGCGGTGTAAGTAAGATACGTACCTGTCTTACAAACCTACCAGGATTTCTGATAGCAGTACCTTAATCTCACATCACAAACCAACTAATAGCAGTGGAATCAGAGTAATATAGCGGAATCATAAATAAGTGGGGAAATATCTAATGATAACATATATCAATAACCGAGTTATTCTATTTACAATCCTTCAAGACTTACACATATCAAATTTAAAAACATAATATCCACTGACCTATATTAAAATAATCAAACATACCCCGAACACCTCATGGTGCCACGTATGCACAAAAGTCACAAGCATAGTTCTGACCATGCTCCTCCACTTTTGGCATCCACCAACCACTCGCTCCGTACTCGGGTCTGGAGGAAAGAGAATCACTAGCTATAGACACGATCATACCTACATCATCATCTAAAAAGTGTGTATACATGGGGTGAGCTTTCCAACTCACTAAGTGGGGGGTGGGGTTCAAGCACATCCAAGCAAAACAATCGCAGTAATAATTTATGATGCATGATAACAAAAATTAAACAGATAGTCCATGATGCTCATTATACAATTCATTTATTTTATTATCCACCTAACAATACAATTAAGTCTGATAAATGCTACTACGACACATTAGGTTGTATACCTCATCTCAGATTCACCATCGACTACGTAAAGATACAAACCCTAGTTAAGAATAGAAGCTTATCAGTCCCCATATGCATCCATGGGTTACCCAGCAAACCCCTGATAACCCCTCTTGCCTGTCATGGCACCAGTACCAATAATCGGCCATGCCTAACAAGTTTTCACCTCCGATAACAATCACACCGTACCGTGGGTGTGGCATTCCAGAAAGGCACATCGAACATACCACAATGGGTTATCCAACACATTAACCCTTGTTGGCAAGGGTTCATAGCATAGGGAGTGATATCTAACCATATATATGCTACATGCCTTCATAATGATACAATTAGTATGAATTACACGATACTAGTAACACATCGGTCACAAAGTGTAATCCATCTCCAAATACAGTCCCGAGTACATGATACTGGTAACACATTTGCCACAAAGTGTAACCCGAGACCGTTTACCTAATCTACCATGCATATAACAGTTGAGTATGAACTACGCAACACCGGTACCAATCGTCGGCCACGAAGCGTATCCATTTCCAAATGTAGTCCTAAAGCATACGATACCGGTAACACATCGGCCACAAGGTGTAATCCGTGACTGTAACTAACTCTAATGCACATAATCAATGCATGAATGCAACATACATATGGCAATCATGGCACCGATACCACCCTGGCCATGCTGAATTTCGTCTCATACATACAACAAACACACGACGATCACGAAATCGGTCTCACTTTGGCCACACCAAATCCCGCTATACATTTCCACAACATTTCATATAAATTTAGAAAAAATGTAACATGTGATAGCATACCATCATCATTTGAGCAATTAATAATCATGTACAATCTTACACATGTGAGCAGTTCTTATAATATTAAAACAATCCTAAAAATAAAGCAACCATCCCTCACCTTGTTTATGCTCGTGTGTGTTAGAGTTTAAGTACGACCACTGGTCGATGAACTCAATTTTGACTTTGGGGCTCATGTACGTCACTGTCCTAGACACAGAGATAACCACATATCAATACATGTCGAAAACTCTGGGAGGAGCCCACATGAACCTCCCCCAAAGGGTACAGACAGAATCCATCAGTGACAATAATGTCACCGGAAACACCCACCAGAAATAGGGACTTTTCCATTGAAAATATCAGTCCTGTTTCCAGTGGTGGTGGCAGAGAGCTCACAAGGCTCTGTGATTCACCGAAAATAGCCCATCGGAAGCAGGTCCAATGTTTTCGATGGCTTGTTTCCGGTGGCAGTACATAACTGCCTAACTCGAATTGGGGCTTTTTAGCTTAGGCCCAAACGCTGGGATTTGTTCCATGGAATTTGTAGGGAATGTTCTTAGCATCAGTCTAAGCCAATAAAATCTCAATTCCACCAAGCCATTTTGGAGATACGTCGATCAAACGATCGAAACCCTAGTTGATTATTTGGCCAATCTTGTTGCCAAAGCTCACTAGACTTGGTTTGAGCTCGACAATGGCACTGGGAAGGTAGAATACACACCCCCAGAGCTTAAGAGGGTTTGCGCACTAATATTACACCCACACCTAGCTTAACCTAGGTTAAAATGAAGAGTGAGGGCAGTAGGAGTGATTGCACTTACCTCCGGCAGCGATTCTAGCAACTAGGCAGCAGTCGGCACCAAGATAAGTCTCCTCCCTCTTCTTCCTCTTCTTCTTCTTCTTCTTCTCCTTCTCCTCTTTTTCTTCTCTCCTACGTTTGAGAAAAGTGAAAACGAGAAATTTTCCCACTTATAAGGTAAATAGGCCTTAGGGTCCGTTTGGTTGAATTACTTGGACTGATCGGGTTAACACGACTTTTGAAGCACGAGAACCTGACTACTTAGGTCTGCGAACTGCTCATATCATGAGGAAAGTGTGAAGGATGATTTGGGATCATCCAAGACTATCTACGATGCAAGTGGCAGGATCCACAGACATTAGAACCTTGACAGCAGCCTGTTTGGCTCACCGGAAGTAGCCCACCAGATTTAGGCCCAGTACTTTCGGTGGCTTGCTGTCTTGACTGCTTGCTATCCACCAATTGGTCTTGCTTACTCAATTATCCTTGGTCGTGCTTATGGCCTTTCGGTGACTTTGGTACTTGTCGGGATTCGTGTGTGGGGAGTCGGGTCACTTACCATCTGGGATCAGAAGGTATGAATCCCCTTTAGTTAGATTGGCACGCGATGCACGAACATTTGGGTTCATCTCTCCCCCTTCGGCAATGGATGGCCATGAGCCAAAATCTGACTGTACTTTCGATCTCCGGTCCGAGACCTATCACAATAGTTCAAATTAGATCGGGTCAGGGCACGGGTGTAACAGTCACACCTAGTAATCATTTTTAGGTTCTCTACCATTGTTTTTTTGTTCAATTGAGGACAAATTTGAAGTGTCCCAATGTGGTCGATAAGAAAGTGCAACGACTACTACTAAAGGGGCCTTTGAGGCTATTTTATCTTAGAGGTTGATTCGCAAGGAAATGATTTGCATTATATAGGGGGTGTCTACAGTCTTATGGAAAGTTCCCAATGGCAATACTCAGTCACAATGATTCCTCAAGATTTACTATGTATTTTCAGATTTTTGATGTCGTATTTGATTTTTATTGTTAATATGATCAACTGGGTTTATCTATAGTACGAGATAAATATTCTTTCCCTACTTTATTTTGGGATCTTTTCAACAAATTCATAGTAAATTTTCCAGGGACCCAAAGCCATTGGAACCAGGAAAAGAGAAAGAATCCCAAAGAAATGCAAGAAATTACTGAGAAATTAGGGAAGGTTGGCATTTGCAATCATCACGTAATTTTTGCGAAAAGAAAACAAACAAGATGTTAATAGATGGAGAAGCCAGCGTGGAACAGAAAATCGTGGTATTTCCTCAAGTGTGCTCTCCCTTTGGGAATTTATTTATCATCCCAATTTATTCTGACCATTGACAATCAACTATAATCTTGTCGACAAAATCAAAGCAACCCAGTGCATGAGGCTCTAGCTACTGTGGGGTCTGGGAGGGGCAAGTTGTACATAGCCTTACCTCCTACTTGGAAGAAGAGGTTGTTTCCAGGTTTTGAACATGTGACCAACATATTGCAATAGTGCAACTTAACCGTTGTGCCACAGGCTTGCCCACAAAATCTGATAGATAAATTTTTCCTTCACGGTGAAGTAAAAGTATAGCCATTTGGCTTTCAATGTTTGCCACATATTTATGAATGGTCAAGGCTCCTCTGTAGCGTGATAGGGCATGTAGCGCAATCTAATGACTAGGATATTCAGACATGTAGCACAAGGAGCTCAAGTGCAACCCAAGGCATTCCTGGTCGTTGGATGTGCGCTATAGGGCGTGTAGCTCTACAGAGGATCTCATTCCTATCACCCCCTTGTTCGCCTATACCCTAAGAATACCTTCCCCTCTACCCTATGAACATGATCCGATTCCAGTCTCCATTGACCGTGAGTGTGGGAAAACTTGGTCCAAATTGATCAACCATGGAGTTCCCTTTATAAGTTTTTGGATCAAATCTTTGTCACTTTAGCCGACCCATCCATAGTGATCTTGCGGCGCGTATCATAATCTAGTTGGTTAGATTTTTTTGGGGGGACTAAACAAAACCAAGAATGGTTAATGAATAATGGGATTTCCTTATTAAAACCCTTTACGGTGTCAAATAATGTGAGCTATCAAGTCAAAAAAAAAAATGTGTAACTATATATACTTTTTGCTATCTTAATATAACATTTACCCTTTAGTGAGAGTAAAATTTTGTCATTTCAAATGTGTACTGAAAATGTGCAATATAATTACAAATCTTGACACTGACAATATGGTTAATATACATTCAAATTATTATTATTTTTTTAAATTCTTGACGTAAGGAACTTTTGAAAATAAGAAAGAAGACAGTCAAAAGAAAATTTCAAAGTCTTAAATACACCATAAATGTATCATTCAGACAAACCCATTACTAATAAATAGAACTATTGCTAAGAATATTTAATTTTGAGATTTTATTCACAACTTTGCACATAGAAATCTGCTTTCTAGTAGATGAGTGTATTGAAGGAAGAAAAGATCTCAAATTAAGTAAATCTGTGTGTGCCTCTATCTATTAGCACTAAGTTCTGTTTGTTTCCTCATAAAATAATTAGAAAAAAATTTATTGTAAAAGAAATTCTCCACTCTTTGTTTTTAAATTTATATATTTCTCTGGGGTACCGTTTATAGAGTCGACACATTTTTTGGATTTCGCCTTCCCAAAATTTATGTGGAATTTGATTGTAAAATGTCTCGTTGTAAAGTTTTTAACATCTTAAGGGCACCCTTTGTTGCCTTAGATGGATCAATGGCAAATGTATTCTCATGTCCCATGTGGCCATGTCCGTCCATGGTTCTTATGACTATATGGTAGGGACTGCATAATTCAAATTTAGTTATAATGGCATTTTATGTACTTATTTCAAATAATTTTATTGTATCAAATAATATGTTATATTTTACATCCTACAAGTAAACATTGGAAGATTTTTCAAAAAAGTATCTTTACATTATATTTGTACCTCCTACAAACTGACATTGTAATATTTATTTTTATGTAACAAGACGGAAAAGAAAAATGAAGAAAAATGTTCTCATAAAATAAGATTTTTTTATTGTCTATTTTAATGTAAAATAAAAAAAAAAAAAAAAAAAAAAAAAAAAAAAAAAAAAAATGCAAAAATAGGAATTCTCTTTTTTAAATTATGATTTGCACAAAAATACTTACAATGAAACAAACAAGGCTGCTAAAGTTTTCCAAACGAAAGTTTTACTTGGAAATAAATGATGCCTAATTTGAAATGCAAGGGTTAGGAAAAAAGTGACATGAAAACGAAGGTCCAAATATTGTGACTCAAGACCTTTTTCCTACGAATAGACAACTAGATAGACAGAAAAAGTTTCCAATCCGGTTGTCAAATGAGGTGATTGGATTGGTACAAAGTTTTGGTTGAATATATATATATATATATATTTTTTTTTTTTATTCGAGCAAAACAAGAACATTACAGATTGATCAAATTGCTAAAAGATAAAGTTCCCATATGAGATCCTAGTTCTACTACCCATAGCCTTATATGCAAACATCATAACAAGTTGAACAAGGCCATCATTTTTCACACAAAAGATCGGTTTAGAGAGGTAACTGTCTAGTTCAATTCTACTTGATATTGTGGTCCATGGCCACTTCAAAAAATGGTTAGGTTTCATTAGATGTTCAAGTTCTTCCAAATCAGTCCATATTCTATCCACGTCCCGTCCCTGCTTTACAGATTCTCTTACATCATATAATACTCCCTAGGCTGCTGCCTCAAAAGCCTCTCTTGGCATTGCAAAGTTGGCAATTAAAAATAGGCAAATGTTTTGAGTACAAAGAGCAGTTGCCCATCCTGATATGTTAAGAGACCAATTTGACATTGTAGTTACTAATAAAATGTGTTCATGTAAAAAAATTTGCTGAGATATACTGGGAGGTATTGGTTCCCTAACAATCATTGGATGAGCATTAGGAGGTATACCCAAGTGTAAAAAAACCATTTGTGTACCTAGTTTATTACAAGAATAGGGTCTGGGGATTTCGAAGTTATAGAAACCATGTTCCTATGCTTTCATAGAAAATAACATGTCATGATAAAACCTATAAAGAACCTGCCTAAGTCAGCCCTAGGAATAGTACCCAAATTAAAGAAATACATTATTAAAGCATTGAAATATGAAAACCGGAAGAACTCTATTCTTAAACCCAAGGGGCCCATTGCCGAGATCCTTTTCGAGAAATCACAGGTAAGAAAAACATGTTGAGTGTTTTTCTGTTCCCTGTGACAAAGGTCACAAGTGATGTCTAAATCCATCCATTTGTGCAAAGTCTCTTTAGAGGGGAGTCCATCCATAGCCAATCTCCAAAAGAACATCTTAAATTTGGGGTGAATTTTGAGTTTCAAAAAAAATCACCACCATTGAGAACATAGAGACAAATAAGAACACCTGTTATAACACCCACGTGCATTAGTATGCAAACAATTTGTGAGGTATTGTGTAAAGTGGTTTTTGAAGAAATGGGTGAAGAGATTCTTTTCACCAATCTTCTTTATTATTATCTTTCTCCATTTTGGACTGAAGAAGAAGGGGCAAGGGACTTGGATTTCTAACTATATTTCTACCCACCGTATATGGAAATATAGTTATTAATAGTATTAAGAAAAAAAAATAAATAAGGTAAGGTAGGGTAGGGTAGGGTAGGGTAGGATGGGTGGGTGGGTGGATAGGGGAGATTTACACATTGTGGATCTGCATGTATTGGAATGACTGGATGGGAGGGAACGTCTCTTTATTGGTACATAGTGGGATCCATAGTCACAAAAAGAAAGTGTGAGAGGGTGTACCACTTATAGTGTGTATAATTTTTCTAGGAAAAAGAGCATATGTTTTGTTCTATTGACTTCAAACTCCCCCACCCCCACCCGATAATACTAAAGGTGTCAATTAGTTCATTTTTTTTTTTTTTTTTTTTTTTTTTTTTATTATTTTAAGGATACAGTATATACCAACTAAAACCGAACCGAATCGGTTCATATTCTATTTTATGTATTTAGTTTTCATTCGGTTCTTACTCCATTCAAATTCGGTTTAACTAGAATCACCTAATGAAAAAAAAAAAAAAAAAAAAAAAAAAAGGAAATTGGCTTTGGCTGATCTACCTAAAACCCCGTTTCAAACCAATGAAGCCAAAGGAGTTTACATCGGCTAAGAAATTAATTGGACTCTATATATTGTCTTAGACATGATTTCCATCTCCATGTGAGTAAAACGTTGAACGGTGAAACAGGATCTGTGTACCAGTTCCCATTGAATTGGAACTTAAGTTTTAGAAACTATGTATCCTAGCTTGGAGTGGTCATAGAAACCTTGATCTAGAAGGGCCCACATAACCAGATCCTGATAGAAACTTGATCACATCAATTTTTTTTTTTTATTTTAAATTATGAAAAAAATGTTCTTTGTGGGATGCATAGCCTACTCTAGTGTTCATGCATAAACATTTACAAAGAGGGGCATGCTAATCATTTCACTCCCCCTCCCCCTGGTCTCATGCCAAGGCCACACACCCCATAGACAACACTCCTAAAAGTATCTTAGTATCGGTATTAAATCTACTGAATGACCATTAAATATGAGGCACCCATGATCCATCATCATTAAATAAATAAATAAATAAATAAATAAATAAATAAATATATATATATATATATATAAAAGAATAAAATATGAGGCAAAGTGGCAAACGATTTGACCTCAAAAATTATATTTTTTTTCTTTTTATAATGGAAGATTTTGACCCAAAAGTAGAAATATTTTTCTAAAAGAGAAATAAGGTGGGGTCCTTTGAGATCCACCAAAGCCAGCAACCGAGGCAAACTAAACATTAAAGGTTCCATAATGGAGAGAAGGGCGGTTTCTTTGTAAGGTTGGTCATACGTCAAAGCTGCTTTGCATCCTTGCAAGACTGCCTAAATATTGTTGATGCCTAATGCCTTATGCCTTATGCCTTATGCCTTATGCCTTATGCCTTATGCCTTATGCCTTATGCCTTAAACACATCAAACTTATTTTTCTTGAATTTAAGTGGGTACCCACAAGATTAAGACAAGTGTAATCTTGCCCCTTATTTTTACAGCTTTGTGGTATCCAGCGGCCCAAGAGAGTCAAACTCAAAGTCTATTCTTTGTTTTTTTGATGAAAACTCAAAGTCTATTCCAAGCATGGTTTAAGGCATCGGTTCTTGGATTGAGATTGGTTTTAATTGATATTGATCAGGATGGGCATGGATTGGATGAATTTAAATAATTTTACTAATTTTGTTTTATTACTTTTTATACGTTGAATTGAATCAATGGATCGATATCAAGTGGTCAAGAAATTTCCATGCTATGTTTGCAGCTTAGGAGACTCAAACTAGAACCTATTTTCAGCTTGTACCAATCAAATGACCCACCAAGTATGGGTTTTCCTCATTTTATAAAACAGTTTTTATCACTCAAACAATCCCACAAGGAATGGACTTTCTCAAATAATTGTGAAGCCACTATAACAATATAACAACATATGGTGTTGCCTTTGGTATGCATTCCAAGTCAATAATACCTTTTAAAAAATTATATCAATCGTAACTTTAATTTCAAAATCTTCACTAATGATTGAAACACTTACGAAGCATAGTTATATGGTTCATTCTCTTGAATCAAGATTTAGAATTGAGATCTTCGGGGGGAGGAGATTGATCATAAGATAACAAATATAAGTTAAATCTACATTGGGTCTAGATGTTTAAGATCATGGGTGGAAAACTAGGCTACCTTTGGCATGACTTCTTGGAATGTTACCAAACACAGGTTGATTAGTCTAAATATTGGAAAAACATGTAAACCATATTTTTCCATTTTTTAAGATTGCCATGTGGCAAGACAGTTAAAATGGGTTTTGTGACGAGCTTATATATATATATATATATATGCACGTTTGTGTGTGCGAAAGAAAGGCTACCTCGTCGAGTGGCCACTGTGCTCGCGCTTGGACAAGTTGAAGTAATGCATAAGCATCCAACTAGAGAAGTTGGGGCGTCTTTTCACGGCACACTGTGTCAAGGTGTAGCGGGCGCAATTGAGTAGTGCTATTTGTGTGCATGCGTGTGTGCGAGAGAGAGAGAGAGAGAGAGAGAGAGAGAGAGAGATGATTGAGTACTTTATATCACAGGAGAAAAGAATGTTATCTGATCATGAACTCCTACGTTTAGACACATGGGCAGTGAAATGAACACCCTACTCCCTTTTGGATACTATGGGGCATGATCCATTGGGCCCCGTACCAGTCCAGTTAGAGCTCTCTCTTATATTACAATTAATTTTATCTTTGAGATGTACCCTAAAGAAAGAAGAAAAGTACAATATTGTTGAATAGTAGAGATGACATATTGGACCTTATATTATTCCTGTTAATAACAGTATCATTATCCTCCTTACCAAAAAAAAAGTATCATTATCCTTATCTTTTGCCCCGCCCCGCCCCGCCCCACATCTTTACTTTAGTACTATAACGGATTTGAAAAGGACCCCTCTATTTTTAGAAGTTTAATAAAAATCTAAAAAATGAAAAAGGTCAAAAAGGATAAAGAAGATGAAATAAAATATTGAAATACTTTTTCTCTTTACCTTTTCTTTTAGTGAATGCTTTACAAAATGCAAACGTCCATGTGAGGAGAAGCATTCAACGGTCAATTAATTTGTTAAATTAAAAAAATAATAAAATTAGTTATATAGATAATTTTTTTTCCTGGTGAAAAAATCAAGTTCCTTCGGCATTGTTCTTGAATTAACAATAGAAGTTGCTTTCAAATCTTTAAAACAAATAAGGGTCGATTTTTCCTTCAACCATTGCGATGGGAATTCATTCACCGATCCTCATAGAGGTATGTGAACCCTAAGATAGAATGGTGAATGTCCAACTGATGGAGAAAAACTTTAAATAAATTCCTATAATCTTTAGTTGGAGAGCTATAGACTCTTTATCTCTTATGCGAATTGTACCAACATTCATAAAAATCTATACAATTGTGGATTCTTCTTTTCTTGCTCTAGAATTTTTTGAGCACTAGTTGTATATGCATTTACAAAATATTTTCTTTACCGGGCATCTTATATTTCCATGGTTATGTTTGGATCCCATTGTTTGTACAAAAAAAATATTTTTATTCAAGTCTTTATCAAGATAAAAATTAATAAGAGTTTATCTAGAATGACGAATATCAATCGTACAATCATTTAAATCCTCACATAATCCTCCGTAGAGGTAAGTAAAATGAAAACAAGGAACAAAAAACAAGAATAATATAAAATGTACATCACATAACCAAAACTTTAACACTCTAACCAAAGACTAACAAAACAATTAAGTAATGTTAGAATTAAATTTTCAAACTTGTGTCAAAATGGTCTATTTGAATTTGTTTATTTTTTTTTTTTTCCTTCAAAAGTGCCTTTTCAAATAGTCTTTAGCACTTGTAGAGTTGTAATGAACTAACAAAGTTTAGTTTGACATTGGCTTGGGAGGAAAAAAAACTTAAACATATATATAGGATTGATCATGATGGGTGCAAGCCTTTTGGAGAGGTGTTTGAGATTTTAAAATGTAACCGCAAGCGTACGGATTAGTGTAGCTACGAGTCGAACACAGGAAGAGCAACCACTTAATTTATTTATTTCTTTTAATAATACAAAAGTGAACTGATTAATGGTTGTCATCTAATTCTAATTACCATCTTAAACATATGTATCTAAAATAACGTCTTAAACATTCGTCATCTAAGAATTTAAAGATGCAAACCATGCAATTAAAATTAAATAAATAAATAACTGAAAATAAACAACTCATGCAATTAAAAAAATAATAAAGAAAAAAAATACTGAAATAAAAATAAAGTAAAAGAAAGGGAATAAAGCCAGAGAGAGACTCACAAGTAAGTTTCTCTACTTAGCCCGAGGGATGCATCATAATATGAGCTTCCCTACTTGACAAGAGAGTCACTTACTCTATTTGGCTTTAGGGAAAAAGGAGACAATTAAAATAAAAGCAATAAATTGATGGTTCTATGGCTAGGAGGGGCAAAGTCAACACATACACTAGCCACGAACCTTGGGAGGAAGGGATAGCAATAATATAACGACTAAAATTAAAATCCTAAATTAAAAAAGAAAAGGTAGTCAGAAGAGAGAATGAGAGGGGGGGGAGAAGACTACTGAAGGAGCCTACTTACTTGAACTTCAACTCTTGAACTGAAAACTTGATCGATTTGAGATACTACCAGTACTAAAACTCAGATCTGGAATAAACCAAATCTGAAATTTTTAGTACTAGAGAAAATAAATCTGAAGAAGAAATAAATTGAACTTGAATGACATGCTTCATTGCTTGTTCTTGTCACCTAGAACTAAGCCTAGAATTAGAACTTGAAAATTATAACTTGAATTGCTTAAACAATAAAAATAAAAGACTAAATCAAAAATAAAAGTGCTTGCATTAATTGAATAAAAATAACTTACAAAAGTGTTTAAAGCACAAACCTAGAACTAGAGCTAGAAAAAGAGAAAACTAGAGAAAGAGATAGAGCAACTAAAAAAAAAAAAACCTAGAAGAAGAATGAATTGTCCCTCCTCTTACATGAGTTGTATTTATAGGGAATGGAGGTAGGGTAACAAATTTCTCTTTCTTAAAAGGGAGAAACCCACAATTGATAGTGAGATTTTTTGAGACAAAAAATGCTAAGGTGAAGGAGAGAGAAGAGAGAAATAAACTTGGAGAAATTTTCTATAATTTTTTTTTTTGCTTATTTTTTTTATTTGTTTTTAATTTATTTGTCTCTTCTTTTTCTCCCTTCTAGGGATGATTATCCTTCTTGCTTTGTGTGATTTGGACAATCTTTTGGTAATGATGTAGATGATAGAGAAGATTTGGATAAGATTTATTTTTCCTCTTTTTTTTTTTTTTTCATCTTCTTACGCAGGAAACGCCTCCCACGATTTTTCTTACTTCTAATTTGATGTGCAAATCCACTCCAAACCCTTAGTGCTTTAAGTGAGTGAAAAGTAAGAAATCTTCAACAAAATTCTCCAAAAAAAGATAACCATGAGATTCGAACTTGAGACCTAAAAAGTAAGAAATCTTTAACAAAATTCTCCAAAAAAAGACAACCTTAATATTCGAACTTGAGACCTGCTGGTGAGCAAGGGAATTTTACACACAATAGCTCACAAACTACACTAGATAGTTATTATTGAAAAGATATGACGTTCGATAATGTTTAAAGTCTTTAAAATACAAAATCTGTAAAAAGAGAGTAAAACCCAAGGTAGCTCTATTCTAAATTTATAAAATGCATGTTTTATTACCCTAGATTTCACACATAAATGTGCTCATTAGAATTTTCCCATACTTAGACTTTACTAGTCATCGAGCAAAAAAAAAAAAAAAAAAAAAAAAAAAAAGAATAAAAACAAAAAACCTAACTCACTTTCGTAGGAATCACGGTTGCACTTAGTATATGCAACAAGCCTTTGAACCCCTAGGCCACCCCTAGTGGACGAGTTGTGTCTCGTGGGTGTTCACAGTGAATATACACCTAAAATTCATAATAAATAAATCCCAACCTTGGCTAAAGGTAAGGCTCATATCGATCCGGAGCAAAGATAATTTTTCATACAAGGGACCCCCACACTTAAACTTTTATTACCCTTTATCAATTCCAGGCACTAGCATATTTTTGAATTTGGAACTCACCTCGTCTCTTCCAAAATATCCTTATCTTAAGGTAAAACCACTTGTGAAGAAATAGAGAACCAATGACTAAGACGTTGGAGTGTTTTTTACCAAAACATATTACCAAGCATTAATGATATTTGCACATTTTTTCTTCTTTTTTTTTCGCTTAATAAACTCTATTCTACTCCACTAATTTTGGCCTGAATGATATAGTGGAGCAAGCACCAGACACCCAAGTTACTATGTAGCTTCGCTTTTTACATATGCCCACAAAGACAGTGATGCTAGAGTTCTTTCAAAAGTTTTCTCCCTAGGAATTTCGATCAAGACACCACGCTTTCTGAGGCGCATTGACTTGTCTAGTTCTAAGGAATTCAACTCTTATTCTTCTTTATACCATATTTTACATTTCATTAAAATTGTGCATTTGTCAACTCATGCCAAGTTAAAAAGAATGTCTCAACTCCAAATCAAAAGTTCAAGAAACCCACAAACTTAAATAT
This sequence comes from Macadamia integrifolia, assembly GCF_013358625.1. Taxonomy (NCBI): domain Eukaryota; kingdom Viridiplantae; phylum Streptophyta; class Magnoliopsida; order Proteales; family Proteaceae; genus Macadamia; species Macadamia integrifolia. The sequence goes on from NW_024870451.1 coordinate 154,403, forward strand.
GGTCCAACACCATAAAATAGGGGTTTCTTAAGAAAGTCTCATCTCAAGACACAGGGTTGTTTCTTTCTTCTCAACAGAGTTTTTATACGTTCAAAATGGGTACCTTAGTCAAAACTTTTATTTTGCACATTAATGAAGCAACCGAATGGTATGATCATTAGCCAAAAGCCAAAGTAGGACTTGATCCTTTAGCAAGTTAAAAAAAATAAAAGAAAAACAAATAAAATAAAGTGGAAAAAGTAGAAACTGGTTTCCATCGCCCACACTTAAGTCATACAATGTCCTCAATGCATGAAAAAATTAAAAATGAAGACAATGCAAGGGGGTCATACTTGATTAAAAATTAGTCATCAATGTAAAGAGGTTCATAGAGATCTATGACCTCTTCACTAACAGTAGTAGGAAACTCGAGGAACAGTTTCAAACGCTGACCATCAACCTTCGAAATTACCCCTGTTCCTGGATTCAAAATCTCCACAGCCCCATAGGGATGTACATTATGGACAATAAACGAGCCATCCCATCGGGATTTAAGCTTACCAGGGAAAAGATGTAATCAAGAGTTATACAATAAGACCTTATCACCAATTGTAAAAGATTTACGTAGAATGTACTTATCATGGAAAGCTTTGGTCTTTTCCTTGTAAATTCTAGAACTTTCATGGGCTTCAGTCCTAAGTTCCTCCAACTCAGATAGTTAGAGCCTACGATGAGTTTCCGCATCAGACAAATCAAAGTTGAGCTTCTTGATGGCCTAAAAGGCCTTATGCTCTAACTCAACTGGTAAGTGATAAGCTTTTCCATACACCAAACGGTAGGGAGACTGACTAAAGTCGATCTTAAATGCAGTCCGATGGGCCCACAATGCATCAATGAGCCTAAGGGACCAATCCTTATGGTTGGGATTAATAATTTTCTCTAAGATTTGTTTGATCTGTCTATTAGACACCTCCACTTGGCCACTAGTTTGGGGGTGATGAGGGGTAGATAACTTATAGGTGATCCCATACTTTTTTATTAGGCCCTCAAAAGGCTGATTATAAAAATAAGTACCCCTATCACTAATTATTGCACGTGGTGCATCAAAGCGAAAAAAAATATTCTATTTTAGAAACTGGACCACCACTTTGTGGTCATTAGTTTTACAAGGTATGACCTCCATCTATTTAGAAACATAATCAATGGTCAAAAGTATGTACAAATTCCCAAAGGAATTAGGGAATGGTCTCATAAAATTGATGCCCCATACATCAAAGATCTCAACTATCAAAATAAGGTTGAGGGGCATCATATTTCTCTTATTGATATGGCCAAAAGACTGATAGGCAGGACAAGCTTTGTAAAAATCAAAAGCATCTCTAAAAAGAGTGGGCCATTAAAATCCGCATTGGAGAACCTTTGCAACAGTTTTCTTAGGTCCAAAGTATCCACCATATGCATGATCATAACAAAAAGAGAAAATAAAATATTGCTCATGATTAGGAACACATCGTCGAATAATCTGATCCGAACATTTCTTAAATAAATAAGGATCATCCCAGAAAAAGTGCTTAACTTGGGAATAAAATCTATACTTATCTTGGGTGGACCAGTGATTCGATGTCATACTTGAAACTAAGAACTTGACAATGTCAGCAAACCATAGTTCACTGGATATTGTAAATAATTTTTCATTTGGAAAGTTCTCGTTGATTGGAGAATCGACAGTCAAGGAATTGGGAAGCTGGGATAAATGGTTTGCAACTAGGTTTTCAACTCCTTTTTTATCCTTAATTTCTAAATTAAACTCTTATAAAAGTAAAACCCGCCTAATGAGATGGGCTTTGGCATCCTTCTTCTGAACTAAGTATCTGAGAGTAGAATGATCAGTATATACCACCACATTTGAACCAACTAAGTAAGACCGAAACTTTTCTAATGCAAACACAACTGCTAAAAATTCCTTTTCAGTGGTTGTATAATTGAGTTATGCATCATTTAAGGTCCTACTAGCATAGTAAATGACAGTGGGCAACTTATTAATCCTTTAACCCAAAACCACTTTTATGAAAAAATCTGAAGTATCACACATCAGTTCAAAAGGTTCAGTCCAAACAGGTGGTTGAATAATGGGTGCATTGGTCAACTCCTTCTTAAGTTTGAAGGATTCTAAGCACTCTTTAGAAAACTCAAAAGTTTGATCTTTAGCAAATAATGAAGTGAGAGGTCGGGCTAACTGACTAAAATTATTAATAAACCTTCTGTAGAAGCCCGTATGCCCTAGAAAAGACCGGACGTCCTTAACAGATTAAGGAGGTGGTAAATTATTAATTAAATCCACTTTGGCTCTATCTACCTTAATTCCCTCCTTGGATATTACATGGCCTAAAACAATACCAGATTTAACCATGAAATGACATTTCTCCCAAATCAAAACCAAATTCTTAGATATGCACCTTTTCAAAACTAGAGAAAGATGATGAAGACATTCAGAATAAGAATTTCCATGAATTAAAAAATCATCCATAAATACTTCTAAGAATTTTTCGATCATGTTAGAAAATGTGCTCATCATGCATCGTTGGAATGTAGCAGGGGCATTGCAAAGCCCAAAGGGCATATGCCTGTAAGCAAATGTTCCATACGGACATGTAAAAATGGGTTTATGTTGGTCCTCTAAAGCAATTGGGATCTGGTTATAGCCAGAATATCCATCAAGAAAACAATAGTATTTATGTCCATCTAACCTCTCTAACATCTGATCAATGAATGACAATGGAAAGTGGTCATTCCAGGTTGCCACATTAAGTTTCCTGTAGTCTATGCACACTCTCCACCCTTATTGGACACGGGTTGGAATTAGTTCATTATTGACATTTGGAACTACAATCACACTAGACTTCTTAGGCACTACGTGAACTGGGCTTACCCATTGGCTATCAGAAATAGGATAAATTATTTCATGATCCAAGCACTTTAGGATCTCTTTCTTAATGGCTTCCGTCATCACTAAGTTAGCTCTTCTTTGGGGTTCCATGGATGGTTTGGAATCCTCCATAAGATGTATATGATGTTACACAGTAGAAGGGCTTATACCCTTGATATCAGCCATGGTCTAACCTAGGGCTTCCTTATTATCTTTTAACACTTTAAGTAACTCCTCTTCCTGGCTAGAAGTTAAATTTGAAGAAATTATTACAGGAAGAGTCTGGTCAGGCCCTAGGAAAGCATGCCTTAAATTAGATGGTAACTCCTTAAGATCTACCTTAGAGGGCTCAACTATGGAAGGTTTGGGAATGGAATTGGAAAGGGGTCCTAAGGGCTCCATAGGTGTGTGAAGACTCAAAACTTCAGAAAAGAAATTTTCACTATCATCATCCAACTCATCCATACACTCTTGGAATTCTGAATCAAAATCAATATCAAAGTTGATAATTAAATCATCAGAAAAATCCAAAAAATCCTCATAGCATATTGATCTCTTCCTCCATATGTGGTTGCTTGCCTATCCTAAACATGTTAAACTCAGCAGTTTGGTTACCAAAAGATAATCTTAGAAAATCATTTTGGTAGTTGATTAATGCATTACTGGTAGCCAAGAATGGTCTTCCTAGAATTATTGGGATCTCATCCTTGGTTGAGAAGGACTTGGTATCTAACACAATGAAATCAACAGGGAATATAAATTCCCCCACCTTTAGTAAGACATCTTCAACCATCCCTTTAGGAATCTTAACAGACCTATCTGCCAATTGAGGAGTAGTTTCAGTGGCTTTCAATTCTCTCAATCCAAGTTTCTTATACACATAGTAAGGTAAAAGATTCACACTTGCGCCAAGGTCAAGTAAGGCATGCTCAATATTGGTGTTGCTTATGACACAAGATATGGTAGGGCTCCCTGGATCCTTATACTTGGCTGCTATAGGCTGAATAATTATGGAACTAATGTTACCTACCAAGAACGCCTTTTTGGGCACACTAGTGATACGTTTGTGAGTACACAAATCTTTTCAGTACCTTTGCATAGGTGGGGCTCTGGGATATGACATCCAAAAGAGGGATGTTCACTTTTACCTTTTTGAAGATTTCTAAAATTTTATCCATGGAAGCAGTCTTCTTTTTGTGTACCAAGCGATTATAAAATGGGATAAGATAAACATAAGGACTGTTAGGGATTTGCCTTTTTTAGAAGAATCATTTTTGGTTTCCTCAATTAAATCATTTTTAGTTTCGAAAGAATCTTTAGGTTCATCAAACGAACCTAGAATAAGAGGCACACTTGTGTCCTCAACTAAAGGAGAGTTAACAGAAGTAATAGATGGGGAAGATTTAGGAATGCTATGTTAGTACTCTCTACCACTCCTAAGGGCATAAACAACATTACATTGGTTAGAGGGCCCTTGTTGGGTCTGACCTTGTAATATATTCAGTGGCGCATTAGTTGGTGTTTGTAAACTAACAGGTTGAAAATGCCTAGGGTTAGGCTCTGGTTGACAGGGTAAAGTTCTTTTCTCCATCTCACGCATAATTGAGACAACTTGAGTGAGTTCTCTCATAAGATTTTGATGGCTTGTCATGAGGAGGGCCATATTTTTTTCAAGTCACTTATTCTACTTGCCTCTCCAGTGTTGATAAACCCAGGGGATTGCTGATAAGATGATAGGAGAGGGGCCCTAGGAAAACTAGCTTGAGGTTCTACATTTGACCTAAGAAAAGTATTTTGAAAAAAAGATTGTTGTGCAAAGGGAGGCCTTTGGAGTCCAGGTTGACCTTGATTATGGAAATTGGAAGGCCTTGCTTGGTTGCCCTGATTCCAAGAGAAATTTGGGTGATTTCTCTATCCTGGATTGTAGGTGTTACTATATGGATTATTCTGGTATAAGGCATTAACACTATCATTAGAAGTGCTCCCAGAGGTGTTGGTGCATTCTTTTATGACATGTCCAGGGGACTGGCACCAAGCACAAACCTTAACCAAATTGATTGATGATGGCTCTTTAGGAATAATAGCTTCAATTCTCTTAATTAGGTTATCCAAATGGGCTTCCTTGGCTACTATCCCATCCACAAAATATCTTTTTTCTCCTATTGTTCTTTCACTCTCTTGGGTTGATTCCCATTCACGGGTTTTGTCAGCTAAATCAAGTAAGAATCCCCATGCCTTTCCTTCATCTGTAAAGAATGTGAATCCTTCAGGCCACCTAGACTCTATCATTTGTTTAGTTGGGTAATCAATACCCTCATAAATTATTTGGCATAAATACCATAAGTCTAGGCTATGGTGAGGGCATTCTTGGAATAGATCCTTGAATCTCTCCACAAGTTTGGAAAGGAACTCACTAGGCTTTTGCCTAAACTAGAGGATATCATTTTTAAGCTTATTGGTCTTATAAGTTGGGAAAAACTTCTTAAGGAAGATAACTGTGAACTGTTCCCATAAGGTTATGGAATTTTTGGGTAACTTATACAACCACTTATTAGCTTGATTTTTAATGCAAAAGTGATAAACCTAAGCTTAATTGCATCATCAGAAAGCTGTTGGATCTTAATAGAACACATACCTCTTCAAATTCCCTTAGAAATAGGTATGCATCCTCAGAGGTTAACCCATGAAAGTGGGGCAACATAGTGATGTATTGAGATTTGAGTTCAAAATTATTGCCCTAGGCTTATGGTAGAACTATGCAGGAAGGTTGGGCTGTTCTAGTAGGGTAGAACCTATCTTTTAGAGATTTAGGTGAAGGGTTTTGATGTTGGTCTCTCATATTGAAAGGTTTTAAAGAGAGCAGACGTATAGGGTTACTACTTGTTGGATCTATTCTTTCTAACCGATTCTTAGTATTACGTACCCACCTAACTAACACTCATGTAATAGAAAACTACCCACAATTAAAGTAAGACAAGCACAAAAGAATGGATAGAAAAACTTTTTTTTAATGATTTTTTGATTTTTTTGATTTTTTTTTTGGTTTTTTGGGAGCTTATCAGCAGAGATCCGAGGTTGCTCAGGTCAATTTCTGAGGTACTTCTATAGGGCGAAACCTATCTTTATTATACTGTGAGGCATGGTGACCTCCACCGATACAACTATTATTGCAAGTTGTTCTTCTTAGGAATTCAATAAAAGAAAAGAAAAAACAAAACAAAGCAAACAAAGCAAACAAAGCACTCCGATTTACCAAAAGAAAGCGAAAAATAACATAGAATTGTCTCCCCGGTAATGATACCAAAAACTTGTTTGAGATTTTAAAATGTAACCGCAAGCGTACGGATAAGTGTAACTATCGAACACAGGGAGAGCATCCACTTTATTTTTTTTTCTTTTAATAATGCGAAAGTGAATTGATTAATGGTTGTGATCTAATTCTAATTACAATCCTAAACATATGTATCTAAAATAATGTCCTAATCATTCGTCATCTAAGAATTTAAAGATGTAAGCCACACAATTAAAATTAAATAAATAAATAACTGAAAATAAACAACCCATGTAATTAAAACAATAATAAAGGAAAAAAAATACTGAAATAAAAATAAAGTAAAAGAAAAGGGATAAAGCTAGAGAGAGACTCACAAGTAAGTTTCTCTACTTAGCCCGAGGGATGCATCATAATATGAGCTTCCCTACTTGACCAGAGAGTCACTCTTACAAGGATTACTGTACTTGAATTAAGGGAAAGGGAGACAATTAAAATAAAAGCAATAAATTGATGGTTCTATAGCTAGGAGGGGCAAAGCCAACATATACACTAGCCATGAACATTGGGAGAAAGGGATAGCAATAATGTAATGACTGAAATTAAAATCCTAAATTAAAAAGAAAATGGTAGTCAAAAGAGGGAATAAGAGGGGGGAGAGAAGACTACTAAAGAATCCTACTTACTTGAACTTCAACCCTTAAACTGAAAACTTGATCGATTTGAGATACTACCAGTACTAAAAACTAGATTTGGATAAACCAAATCTGAAATTTCTAGTACTAGAGAAAACAAATCTGAAGAAAAATTAAATTGAACTTGAAAGACATGCTTCATAACTTGTTGTTGTCACCTAGAACTAAGTCTAGAACTAGAACTTGAAAATTACAACTTGAATTGCTTAAACAATAAAAATAAATGACTGAATCAAAAACAAAAGTGCTTGCATTAACTGAATAAAAAAAACTTACAAAGTGTTTAAAGCATAAATCTAGAACTAGAGTTAGAGAAAGAGATAGAGTAACTAAAAAAAAAAAAAAAACC